>NC_056052.1:19114145-19418311 GCF_004379255.2 Salvia splendens
GGTTTGGTTTTGGTTTTGCAGGACAGTATTGTTCGGAGAGTATAAGTGTCGAGGGAAGGGAGCTGATAGACGCGGAAGAGCAGCATGGTCGAAAGCGCTAACGCACCACGAAGCACAACCTTACCTTCATTTAACATTCATTTCTGCCAACCAGTGGCTAAGATTGTAGAATATCTCATATGTAGGAGTACTATTCTTTAAACTTTATAGTAGTAGTAATATTTTTTGTATCTGTTTTACAAATAGCATGAATTAGTTGTGGAGCTGTTGGTACTTGCTCAATCTTGCCATCTTTGAGGTTATACTGAGTTTGAATCTTTTCTATACTTCTAATTTTTGTAATATTTTTAAGCTCGAGTCTCTTTACCTCCTTTTCTTTTTGAGCATGTCCTTATTCTTATTTATCTATGTTTTTCCTATAATGCCCATGAATTAGAAGTTAGAACATGAATTTTTTTAATTCTTGGCATTCTTTGCTTTTTCTGTGGATGACGAATTCCTAAGTCTTACTTCTCATTTTTGCCGCAACGCCCATTAGATGGAAGAAGAATTCTTAGTTCTAGCACGAATAATAATCTTCAAAGAAGTTAGAATGTAGGTAGACATTTTACATTTATACACCATAAACAATCATCTCAATCCTTATATATATATAACAATAATATTCAAAGAAGTTGAATGTAGATAAACATTTATGATAAGGATTTGTCTTCGTCCATAATATTAAATGTGTAAATATCTATTGGAGATATTTTGAAGATTCTCGTTTCTAAGGATCTCACATGATCATTTTAAAAAAAACACATAGAGTTAATTCCATTAAATTAATGGAGTATATAATTTCGAACACATTTTGACACACAACAGAGATCAGATATATGGATCTTAGACATTATCCTACATATAAATAGTCATTCTACCATTTAGTCTTGGCCTCAAATCCTAGTCAATTACCTTTCTCAAAAGTTTAATTAATTATTATGTGAACAATACAGTATCAACTATCTAAATCTAAGGAAGAGAAAAAATCATACTTAGAGATTTGGAAATTTCAAAAATATCATTCTATTAGGGATACACAAAGATTAGCTTAATTTAATTAAAATAAGTAACAATCAGTTTCATTGTCACATTTAATATTGATTTACAATTCAAATCAAGACTACATAATCTGGGTACCTATTTTGGTTAACCACGTTTAATATTGATTTATATACATCTTCCTTAGTGGCTACTTAGCTTCCATAATGGATTCCGCGATTCACTTCTGCTTCACGCGGATCTGGATCCCTTGCTGTGCTAAAAGCCACAGCAGGGGATGGATGCTATGCTCTAATACATACATATTTTATTCATAAAAAAATGTTAAAATGTTAAGTTTATTTTATATAAAATAATAGCTTATTTGTAACAGCACCCCTGCGGCTTTGAGTACAGCAAGGGATCCAAACCCGCTTCACACACCACTAGCCCTTAGTCCTTTTCATGTCCTTTTTTCGAACACGACGCATTTGACTGATATATCAATGTATACTCCTTGGTCCTTTTCATAGTGAAAACGTCATTCGATTGACAAACAACAACAATATATTATACACAAGCAACTAAAATTTTCCATTGTTAGACAGTTGAATATAAATCTTAACTTCATTATTTCCAGCTAATTTTTAATGTTGTGGGACGAATTTTTAACTAAAACTACAGATGTTATCGCAATTGATCCTATATTTTATTAAAAGAATGATTTATATTGGATTAGATAAGGTAAACTGAAAATGGCTTCAAATTTCAATAGAGTCAACCCTAAAGAATGTTGAACATAAAATCGAGAGGCAGTAAAGCACAACTACAATACAGCAACAAGCCCTGCTTCTATACCTGAACTAGAGCTCACAATTCCGTACAGAAATCCTTGGAACTTTTTCTTTTGCTTATTTTTTTCCCCACCTAGATAAAAGAAGACAAAATGCAGCTAGAGCAGGAGACAAGGAAAATAGTAAGTTCTAAATGTCAAACGACTTCCAGAGTTTCCTTTTCAACACAAAAAATATTTGCTTAGTCAGAATCCAACCATTCTCTTCATTCTCATATATCCTGTGCTTAAATCTATCGTTTCCATAAACGCCCCTGTTGTTTCTGCTCTTGCATACGCCTGCAGCTCAAAGATAAACATATTAGACATTAGCACATCTTTCCATCCGTGCTCACACGACCAACAAATGTGAAACGACTCTAACAGCACGAAAACACCTTACTATACAATAAATTAACACAATTTGTGACAAACTCATAATGGAAAGTAATGAGTAAGCATACATTTTATACAACAAGATAAGCAGAATATAAAAAGTTGCAGTACACGTTATATGACTATCAAACTTCACTAATTGCTAGTACTTAATGTGGTTGGCTATTAACATTTAACATAAACCATATTTCGAAGATTCGACATTTATTTGGGAAAAGAATTATTCCTTTGCTACATATCCTCCTACCTCAACCCCACCCCCAAAATAAAGAAAAAGCATAAAGAAACTGACCTTTGATGTTCCTTGGATCGTTCAATGAACTCTTTGGCAATATCACGTCCTTGGTACGAGGCTAGAACAGTTCTGATGTCAGCTGGTCTGTGCTTAGCAACATCTGAATCCAAACAATTTAAACAACATATTCCAACAGAAAATAAATCACTTCCAGGTTGGCTCACACAAACAAAATTGTAGTTTCAATGCTTACATTCAAGAAATGGAATGAGATCTAGAAGTGCAGTATCGTCCTGTTCTCCTTGCCACGGTTTTACTTGAACAGAGTTTTCAGGCTGAAGGCTACTTTCTAGAGCATGACCACTAATATATATAACCTTTGCAGGATCCCGATTCAACATCGACAGGTCCTACAGAAGGATTACGTCAAAAAAAGTAATATTGTACCCATGAAATAATACAAATATTGCAACTAAAACAACAAAAATAAGCAAGCTTGCAGGTATTTAATAGATTGTCGATAAGGGAGAGATGATTGTTTTCATTAAATCTTCACCATAAGCAGAATTAAATTCCAGATGCAGTGTTCTCATGGCACTATATTGCTTTCAGAAATCAATAATTAGAAATTTTACAAGCAACATAGCAGTATAACACCCATTTTCAGACTCTAGTCATGCAATGTAATCATAAATTATAATTATAATTAAAAAACAGTAACTCACATTGTTGAATCTATGTTCCTTGCTTCTTTAGCAATACACCTAATAAAAACAAGTCAAAGGTGTATAATGCCAGCTACTCTAAAAAATTTGACATAAAGAACCCAGAATTGAATCATCCGCCAACTCATTCTGCCGAAGAGACGCATGATAATAACTCAGGAAATAATTGCCCATGCATGTTAGACATAAGGGCCTTTCATCCAGCACATTCACTTAATAGTTCATCATGGGTTAGTAGTAACATTCTATAACTAAATTGACATCAGAAATTCAGAATAAGCACTGATTAACAAAATTCATGTTTATGAGTTTATCATTTGAACAACATGCAGTGATATATATATTAACATGAAAAAAATAAATTCAACAGCAAAAAGAATGATCATACATGTACCATCAATATTAGAAGTCTTTACATGCTTATTGCTATAATGTTCATCTGTTTCTCATTTACCTTTTCTTGGATATATTTCATCAGTGACATTGCGTGTACATAAAATTTCAAATGATATCATAAGTAAAAGTGAATATACATACCCTATAGTGCTTGCCATTAACATATTTTGTTTCACCCCTTGAAAGCCTATACCGGATACAGTGTTTTGTATCCAATCTTTCAACAACAGGATCCACATACTGTAATAAGACATACCATTAAGTGCCATGAACAAAAAATAAAAGATTAGTAAATAAAGGAAGTGAAAGCAACAATGTCTTAATTAGTAAATAAAGGAAGTGAAAGCAACAATGTCTTTCATTTTATTTATATCGAAAAAGTAAAACCTCACCATATTTAATTGATCAGAGTAGACTATAATTTCGTAAAATTGAGCTAAATACTCAAGAAAGCGTCAACACCAGGCCTCTTAAATGTTCTCCACCCTCGGTCACGCTTCATAAGCACAGACAGAAAAAAAGGAAGCCGGTGGTTAGCATATCTGACCCATTATATTTGCATCAAGAAAGAATTTGAAACCAACATATAAGAACATTATGCGTGTGTACTTATATACATATATAATGGATGGTTAACAAAGGTAGATCACACAAACATTGATCCAAATTGATCATTAGTTAATAGGGGGGGGGGGAGTTTTAAAGTTGATCCTCTCCCTAAATGTATATAAATATCCTACAAAATTTAAGTTAGCAACCTAATTAATGACAAGAACAATGTATCATTACATAATATAATATGTGATCACTGCATTAATCTATGAGGCAATAGACGTGACATCAAGCTAAAATGCAAAATAGTTTAAGAAAAATCATACAAATGATACCTTCCAATCAGAGTATATCAATGTCTCATTCAAATCTAGAACAAGGGTAAAAATATGTTGCTCCAAAGGGTGCAAATCAGGGAGAAGCTTATCTGATGTTGGTTCCGTGAAACCCTGAAGCAAATCAATAAGACATAGAAAGAGTCTTTAAACTGACCACGGGTTTAAACAAAGTAATGAACTCTCGCACTCAAACATGAAAAAGCTAACATATTACTACCTTAATGTGTTCTTCAGCCAACCTTCTCAAATCAAGGTAAACTTCAACTAATTTGGCAGGACCTGTAACACACCAAATTAAAATGAGACATCCACTCAAATTAAGATGTGATCTTCACGGAGTAGTACGGAAGATGATTGGTAAAGAACAAACAAGACAAACTATTCTATCTTATCTTATCCAGTTATAGTAGTAAAAAAAACCTTCAGAAGAAAACAACTTCACCTGACATTGCCGCAGCACGTAGATAAGCTTGGAATTTCTGCAGAAACAATTTGTTACATGGATTGTTAGTTCATACCTCTTCATTTTCAGCATGACAGGAAGTAAGTAAATCTCTAATTTCAAGAGTAATCCAAATAGCCCAGAGGATGTCAGCATAAGATCATGATCACATAAGTAGCAGTTTTCCAATCATATAAATTGCTATCATTCCCATTTCCCCAAATCTCATCAATGGGAATTTCCCATTGACTGATCAAGCTCTAGGGTGGGCATGAGTTGGATTAGGGCATCCCAGTAATACACAAGCATCTCACATTACAAAGCTCCAAAATATCCAACTTTAATTTGATGCTACCAAATTTATCATAGCAGGCATTCTCTTTAAGAACATATTCAGAGTTGTATGGAGAAGAATGAAGCTTATTACTTTAAAGAGTAATATAGATGTTATAGACTCATGTTCTAGTTCAGAATGCCATCACCGATGTTTCAAGAAAACATTAAATCGGAAAAAGGGGTTCCCCATACTTGTCTTCCTGGCATCTGAACAAGTGATAATCTAACTACAGTTATATTGTCTACACCACAGGGAAACATTGAAGTAAACACATACCCCCTCCTCTAAACTCATCAACACTGCACGTCACCACCATCCAACACATATTTCAGAAATGATTGGTCTTCCAAGTTAATAAAAATGAATTTGATCAGATGCTTCTTGAAGTATTTCCGGATAGTAAGTAAGAATTACAATGCAATAATCATGTGAACTAACATACAGGCAAATGCTAAACAGAGAGGGAGCAGAAAACGCACATCCAGAGAAGTCGCATCATCGGCAACAGTGTACTTGGCAGATGCATGAAAGCTCTTTGTCTTCTCATCAACTTCATCGGTTGTGTAGGCTACAAATAAACATGTTGTTGCACTTAATTAAGTACGAGCTTCAATTTAACAATAGTTTGTATACAAATCTTAAATGCATACATGCAATTCCTTCTCCCAAGTAACGTCCATAATTATTGATGGTGCTGTGATGAATTTCTTTCATAAAACATAAAGAAGCCTCTTGGAAAAAACAGTAAAGGATAAAAAATCAATGAAAAGGAAAGTCATATTTCGAGACATCTATTACTAAGCTCTTCAAATAACAATGGATCAAAGCAGGTGAATTCACATATATACCTCACCTGAATGAGCAAAAATAAACTGAATGGGTACCAGAACATTCTCAAAATTCCTAACAAAAAAAGAAATTAAAATGCGAAAGAGAGATACCAACCATAGGTGGCGTAGCCGGACGTGGCGATACCACCAATCAAGGCGGCAACGAGACCGTACTTGAGAAAGCCCCAGGAGCCCTTCGGCGACTCCGCTGCCGGCGGCGGACCGCTCGGAGGCTGCGGCGTCTGCTCGCTGAGGACAGATGCTGAGATGATGGAATCTCTAGGGGTATCATTGGCGGCGGTCGAGAAAAACCGTCGATTAGTCCTCGAACTCGAAATGACAAAATTTAATCGAGCGCAATGCCGAGATAATGCAGACATCGATCAGAATTATTTGTTGGTGTGCAAGGGATCAGCTAGGGTTTTGCACTATAGGCTATGGGGTTTTTCCAAGGTAAGAATTTGGGAACTTCAGTCAAGATTCTAATAAATCCCAAATTGAAAATAATGTGGGGTTTGGATCTCAGCTCCAAAATTTGTATAATATTTTAATATTATAATTTATTATTAAAATATTTATTGTATGACATAGTAGGGTTGTTTAGAGATGCCCAAGGTTTTCGGTTCCGACGATTAACCACGGAACCGTAATCGATGGTTCCGGTTTCGAACCGGAACCGTGACTTTTTTCTTGAACCGGAGCGGCCATATTTTGAACTGCGGGCCGGTTCCGGTTCTAAATTTTACGAACCGAAACCGTGTCGGAACCGCCGGTTCTGGACGGTTCCAAACCGGAACCGTGAAAAACTGCTGGAAACCGTGAAATCTAGCCGGAAACGCGAAAAACCAACAGAAACCGGCGGTTCGAAACCGTGAAAAACCGTAAAAAAACCGCAGGAAAATCGGCGGTTCGAAACCGAAACTGGAACCGTGAAATAGCCTCACGGTTCGATTCCGATTCCACATTTCTCGAAACAGGAACCGCTGGTTTACGAATCGTGGGCATGTCTAGGGGTGTTGGTGCCAAAAGTAGGGAATCCATATCCTTATAATCAATCCAATGATTTTTCAAAAATAAATATATTAATAAATTATGGCATAAAAAAAGTGTATAATAAAAAATTGCTCCATTCATCTATCATTTAAAAAGTTATTTTGATTTAGCTTGAGTTTTCAAGAAATTGTTTAAATTTGTAAAAAAAGATAAATGAAAGTAGATGGAATATGGGACTCATTTCCAGTATAAGTTAAACAATTTTTTAAAAATTCATGCGGATCTCATATTCTACTAACTTTTACACTTTAGCCCGTTTGTGTTCCATAATTTTATTGCTTTGATACTTGGAGTAGTTGATAACATAAAATTTGGCAGTTTGAACTTGTAGTGATTGCTTATAGAGTCTTTACTAGAACATCTCTACTATAGGAATTAAATAGAAACGTATGGACAGTAAACTAATACTATTTTTATAATTTTTTTTTATAGTTGAGTCATTTTCTTATTTCAGAAAGTTTCTTTGTAGGTGAGTCATTTCTATATATATATATATAGGGATGTATTCATATCCTTTTTCTAATTATTGTTCTTTTTCCTTCTAAATCCTAGCCCCACGATTTTGATGATCTTATGGATGAAAATTAAGCAGATTATGATTATTTAAATTATTAAAATAATAGGAAAAGGTTAATTTTGGTATAGGAATAATTTTCAGTTATGGTATCTTCCATGATCTCCTCCATCAATCTTTTTCCAAAATCCGTTGAAACTTTTCTGCATATTCTTCAAAGATTACACGCCAATATTAATGTCTCTCTCCCACAATGATCATCGTTTTTTACAGTTTATACGTCTGCACTATTATTTTTCTTGCCCCATAACCATTTGTTGAGAGATATAGCAGTCAGTAGTTGTACACGACAATCTTAATCTCTCTCTCCTACGGTGATCATCGCCTTCTACAGTTTATGGTAAGTTGCTTGATTTTCTCCCTCAAAAGATCTCAGCGGTTTTTCTATTGGAATTAATCGAATCTTTCTTCCGTCTCCAAAACTTTAATTCTTTCTTCACCGTTGAAAACATTCTCTTTTGAAGACATTAGAAAGAAAATTCTTACGATTTTTTTTTCTCGTAAAAAAGCGTTGTTCTTGTAGCATTCGTGTTTTGTTTTCGTTTTTATTTATTCCTGTATTGATTATTTGTTCCTGTATTGATTATTAAAAAAGCGTTGTTCCTGTATTGATTATTCAACAATGGAAATCGTCGTGGATCGTCTGATTGTCGTCGAGCGATAAAACGATGTCGTTTGATTTTTTGCCGGCGGAGAGGTTGGTGAAACGGAGTCCTCGAGCGAAGGGAGGGAGGTGAGGTAGAGCGAAACGCGGCGGTAGAAGAGGTTGCGCTGGTGAGTTTAATGGTTCAACTCGGGGACTTTGAAGTGCTGGTGAACGTGAACTCGGTCGTCGATCCACATAATGTACACATAATGTGCATATTGTAATAGTATAATGCGTAGTTTAGTTTCTGTAATGCATTATTTGTGATATGTAATGAACATTTATACTGACGCGTTTAATTTAAGTTGTGTCGTGTTTCGATGTTTGGCGCACGTTTCTTGTTTTCCCTAAGGGTTTAATAAGCCTAGGGGCTAGGGTGTAGTATGTTCTAAGTCTAGAAAACGTTGTCCAAATACACGAGCTGCAATAATTCGTTTGGGGTTGCACATAATGTATATTTTGTATAGTATAATGCGTAGTTTAGATTCTATAATGCATTATTTTTGATATGTAATGAACTTTTATCCTGACCAGTTTAATTTAAGTTGTGCCGTCTGTCGTTGTTTGGCGAACGTTTCTTATTTTCCCTAAGGGTTTGACAAGCCTAGGGGCTAGGGTGTAGTATGTTCTAAGTCTAAAAAAACGTTGTCCAAATACACGAGCTAGAGTAATTCGTCTGGGGTTGCACATGCATAACGCATAGGTATATTTTAAAACAGATATACATAATGTACATATTGTGTAGTGTAATGTGTAGTTTAGTTTCATTAATGCATTACTTGTGGTATGTAGTGAACATTTATCCGTACCCGTTTAATTTAGGTTGTGCCGTGTTTCGATGTTTTACGCACGTTTCTTGTTTTCCCTAAGGGTTTAACAAGCCTAGGGGCTAGGGTGTACTATGTTCTAAGTCTAAAAAACGTTGTCCAAATTCACGAGCTGCAGTAATTCATCTCGGGTTGCACATGCATAGCGCGTAGGTATTTTTTAAAACAGACATACATAATGTACATTTTAGTATAGTATAATGCGTAGTTTAGTTTCTGTAATGCATTATTTGTAATATGGAATGAATATTTATCCTGACCCGTTTAATTTAAGTTATGCCGTGTTTCAAAGTTTGGCGCACGTTTCTTGTTTTCCCTAAGGGTTTAACAAGCCTAGGGGCTAGGATCTAGTATGTACAACAGCAACCACGTGATGCATAAAACAAGATAAATAATGCATTCAAATAGCCAAATAATGTACAGAACCACTCAATTAATGAACATACAAATATTGCATTCATTCTTAGACTCATGTACAACATCAATCTAATGATGCATAAAATATGATAAATAATGCATAGAAATAGCTAAATAATGTACAAATATTGCATTCACTCTTAGACTCATGTACAAGTTCCGTGACAGCTTCCTTCTGCCGTGGAGTTAAACTCTTTATACAATTCAGAAACTCGGTAGGGGTTCGTCGACAATACAGATGGTCGACGTTCCTACCCCTTGGTTTCCTATCCTCCGTCTATTCCGGAGCTGTACTAGTCCCGGCCTCTGATAATCGCTCCCGGAATTTCTGGGCAATTCCTACTGGCAGTATATCATCGACCGCCTCGTCGATGTCCAATCTTAGCTGCTTTGATGTTGTACAACATACAGAATAATAACATACAATTAGTTACATAATGTACAAACTGAATAAAATAATGTGGACATTTATACTGCATTCACTTATACACTCTTGTACAGAAGCATCAAAATAATGCCTGAAAACTTATACATAATGCATTTTAATAATCAAATAATGTTCAGAATAAATCAACAAATGCACCATGAATATTGCAATCACCCATTGTCACATGTCCAACAACAGTCACATAAAGAATAAACCATGATAAATAATGCACTAAAATAACTAAATAATGTACAGATCCGGTCAAGTAATGAACATACAAATATTCCATTCACTCTTTGACCCATGTACAACAGCAGTCACATGATGCATAAAACAGGATAAATAATGCATTTAAATAGCCAAATAATGAACAGAATTACTCAAGTAATGAACATATAAAAATATTACATTCAATCTTAGACTCATGTACAACAACAGTCAAATGATGCATAAAATATGATAAATAATGCATAGAAATAGCTACATAATGTACAGATTCAGGCTAGTTATGAACATAAAAATATTCCATTCACTCTTTAACCCATGTACAATAGCAGGCACTTGATGCATGAAACAGGTATATAATGTATAGAAATAGTTAAATAATGCACAACATCAACCTAATAATGTACATTTAGAAAATAAACATTCAGCCTTCACTCATACTACAATAATGTACCACACCAACCAAATAATGCAACAATACAACAGAAATAATGGACTCAGATTGCAAGAACAATACATCAACCATCAAACAGTAGTCACTTGATGTTATATACAGATACTTTCAATTAATGAACATAAAACTTGAATTCACTATTTTACCAATGTGCAATAGCAGTCACTTGATGTTTCTACCAGTGAACATAATGCATTCATATAGGCAAATAATGCAGAGATTATATCAGGTAATGAACAAACAAATATTTCATGTACTCTTTGACAATATAAAACAGCAGTGACACGATGCATAAAAATAGTGACATAAAATGTGCAGATTCATTCAAGAAATGAACATAAAACTATTGCATTTACTATTTTTCCAATGTCCAAAGGCAGTTGCTTGAAGGTTGTACCGATGAGTATAATGCATTCATATAGGCATATAATGCAGAGAAATGTCAGAACAAACAATAAAACACAGTCGGATACCACAATCCATGCATTTATACCCAAAACAATAAAAACCCGTCTGAATTTCATGAGCCGCGACAATTATCGATGTTCCAATTTATAGTTTTCGTGCCTACAAAATCATTAAAGCGAAGTCACGTACATTGTCGCCGGTTGGGGTTCGGTGTTAGCAACGGTGGAGGGTGGGTGCCGTAATCTTGGACGATTGTTGTCGATTATTTCGCTGACTACCGAGCGGCGAACTGGATCTAGGGTTTAGAGAGTGGAGAGAGTGGAGAGAGTAGAGAGTGGTTTTACAGCGTTTAATGAGAGAGAATGAAGAGACGGAAGTTTCAAATCCCAATAATTTCGGCCTTTCCAAATTCTAGCTGTTCAATTTTTGCCGGATTACAATTGTACCCTTATAATACATACACACAGGTTCAATAATGCACCACGGATAGAAATTGGTAGCATCAATCTGGACCGTTGCTGCATAAGATCTAACGCCTAATAATAAGAAGAACAAAGGATGTTAGTGTTGAATAGGAGAATAATGCTCCCATATATATATATATATATATATATATATATATATATAGGGATGTATTCATTTCATTTTTGTATCTTTTGTTATTTGTTCTTTTTAATCTCAGCCCCACAATTTTGTCATCTGACGGTTAGATTGGTGCCACGCGTGTCATTTAATAATGCAGATTTTCAGTTGAATAATGCACACCGACTAATAATGCACCATTATAGTGTAATAATGCAGATCATCTGGACCGTTGGTGAATGAGATCTAACGGCCCATATTAAGAAGAATAAAGGATCTAAGGGATGAATAGGAGAATAACGCTCCCCTATATATATATATATATATATATATATATATATATATATATATATATATATATATATATATATATATATATAGGGTGTGATAAACTACAAACCCTCTATAATACAAACTATACAAACTTTAATCCCATTCACTTAATACAATTAATCAACGGTTAATATAAGAGATTTTTCTAATGTCAACATTTCCTACAAATCTGTACACTCCGTTGACATCGAACAATCAAAATTTGTACACTCCCGTTGACATAATTTGTACACCCTGTTGACATCAGCCCCCGTTGACAGAATTTGTACACTCCGTTGACATCAGCCCCCCGTTGACAGAATTTGTACACTCCGTTGACATCAGCCCCTGTTGACATCAGCCCCTGTTGACAGAATTTGTACACTCCGTTGACATCAGTTTGTATAGTTTGTATTATAGAGAGTTTGTATTTGATCACACACACATATATATATATATATATATATATAAAGGAGAGTTTTGGCCTTATTTTAAATTTTTATGAATTCTGAGTACAGATTTGAATATTTACAAATATAGGGTGTAAAGTTGGATATTTGCATTCCAATGAGAAACTGCAACATTACCGTTGCATTATGAGAAACCGATGCATTCAAATGACGACCTAATCAATTACAATATTATTATATGATTACACTGAGTCATCCAACATAAATGTGACTGATAAGGCTAATTTCATGCATTTATAAAGGGGTTAAATTCGTGTATTTACGGGGTTTAACGCATCTATTAAGCCAGGTGTGTAGAGACTTTCGCCAGCCCTAGGAAGAAGGAGGAAGATTTGCATGGTGAAGGCAAATGGCGATAAAAGTGAGCATTGTGGAGAAAATGACTAGACGGAGGAGATCACGGATGCTGAATGGCAGAATAGAGATTTCTGCGAAGGTTTCCACAAGATCAACCCCGCACCTATATAAAGAAGAGAGCAAGAACTAGTTCTCAGGGATCGGCACTTTTAGCTCTCTTAGCTCACTCGCACAGTCTACACTCTTGTTCATCGGGAACTGGAGGGAGTTTCGGTTTCGGGTTTCATTTTGCTGTTAAGTAGTTTGGTAACACCGTCCTCACGGAGGGCGAAGATACAATTCTTTTGCTTTTATTTATTTTGCAGTCGTGAATTTCACCGAGCTTCGCCGTTCAAAGCTCAGCTTGTTTTCTGTTTCCGAATGTACTTTGCTGTTGTTGATTTCGATTATGGATGCGATTGGTTTTTAATTTGACGTAGTTACTGAATTGGATGTTTGACTTTGCGTTGGTTTACTGAGTTTGAGTGAAATTGTTGGAAGCTTGTGTCGATCGGGGCAGATCTGTTGAATCGAAAGTTATAGAGTTGATTTTGTGGGTTGTTGGGTTCGGAATGCTTGGATCCGGAGTGGATTAAGCATCCGACATCTAGATCAGAACCGAGTTAGTTGTGGTCGATGCCTGAGTTTCGTGTTTTCATTTCATTCTGTCTCGCATATGTAGGTCTGTTTTATTTCCGGCTAATTGCAAGTTCCCGACGTCTGAACTTTTACATTTTGCTTAAATCTGGATTTGTGCTCTGTTTTCTTCATGTTCGCATTTGATTCAGGTAATGAGATGCTCGTCGTTGTTAGTTAAATTTTTAGTTTGTTATTTGCAGCTTTTATTCCGTACTTGCTATTTCTGGAACATGGTCCCCACTGTTTACTCGCTTTCTGTCTAGCTAATTTAGGAAGTTTTTCGCCCAATCTAGAAAGTTAGTTTAATATCTTGTAGTTATGAGGATGTTCGATGTTAGCATGATGTTTTCAGTTTCCTAGGTCTAGTGTCATATTTTGTTCCTAAGTCTAGTAATAGTTACACCTCAACCCAAATTTGTGTGGCAGCAGCCATACACCTTTCCAAAGTCTTCTAAATGCTTTCTTACGCGTCCATCTTCGTGGGATCGATCCCTGCTTCCCTGTACTAATTCATAGTATAGCGGGTTGAGGGTTTTGAATGCGGAATCTGTGTGTCTAACGACTGAGACTTATGAGATCCTCAGAATTCCTAGACCTTGTGATCTAGCGGATTCTCTTGTTTGAGAAGCTCGACCTAGCATCAAAGCACACACGATTTTCCAGACACTTTCAAATGGCGCCGTTGCCAGGGATGGATGACGTAATTTGCGTATGTGTTTAAAAGACTTTGGCGTACATAGTTTTGATTTTTTTTTTCTTTTTTCCTTTATTTTCAGTTTATGAGCAAGGGCTCGCGGTTTGGATACTGGAGCAACTCGTCTGGGTGGAGGAACGATCGATTTCCTTGGCAGGTCAGAAACACAGCATCTACGGTCACCACCAGATCAGGATTATCTACGGGAGATCCATTTCCGTTTGGTTCAGAAAGTGAAGACGATTGGAGTTCATCAGGAAGGGAAGATCCGAAGTCAACTTCAGAAACAGATATAGAGGAGGCAGAGATCAGAGACATTGCACACGTAGTCGACCCAGATCCGGAGATCGGTTCGCTCACTGCCCATCTAGATGGTGAGCCAGCCCAAGCTATAGTTATGAACCCGCGTCAGAGAGCCATCGATATCAAAACGAATGTGTTAGGCATTCTACCGACGTTCTCTGGACGTAGGAACGAGTGCCCATACGAGTTCTTGAATGAGTTTAGCAAGTTGTGCAGTATTCGGAAAAGGCCCAATGATGCGACAGCGGAGGACTACTGCTTACGTACAATCTCGTTCGCCTTGAAGGGAGAGGCTAACATATGGCTACGGAGGCTACCTCCGGATTCCATCCGTACATGGAGGGACTTCAAGTTGGAGTTCCTGGATTATTTTTCCCTTCGAACAAGACGAACACCCTCAAGAAGGAGATCGTGGAATGCAAGCAGGAGTACGATGAGTCTCTGAGTCAGTATTGGTCGCGATTCAAAGGATTGCTAGATGCTTGTCCAAACCACAGGATGATCGAGGCAGAGATTTATTATCTGTTCTATGAAGGAGCAAACCCCGAGTCAAAGGATTTGATGAATTCCTCGAGCGGGGGAAATTTTACAAAGAAAAAGGGAAGTGAAGCAAGAGAAATTTTGGGGAAGCTGATAGAGGCTAAGAAGGCGTACGACAGTCCGAGGAATGTTATGCGAAGAGGGACAGCAAACGCTCTGAGAGAGCAAGATGATGAAAGAGTTGAGGCAAGGATAGATAGGCTTGAGAAAGCACTTTTGAATGCAATCGAGAAAACCACCTCATCAGCCTCAGAAGAGAAAGAGAAATCTCTGGGTCAAGGAGAAATTTCACCCCAACAATCTTATGGTTCTCAAGAAGGAGATTACCAGGCCTAAGTTAGTGCGTTGGGGAGTTGGAACCCAGATGGAAGCTGGAATCCAGGGAGACAGAGGGATGCACCCTGGAGGAACCATCCAAATTTCAGATGGTCTGACAACGATCTGACCCAGCCACTGCCACAACAACACGCCCAGTTAACACATAAACCAGAGAGGCAAACTAATTGGTCTGGGAGATATCAGGAGGGACAGAACAACTGGAGCAACCGGAACTAGGGAGATCATTCACAATGGCTGAACCATTTTTCCTAGACCCAGAGCCAGAAGTGGAAAATGAGGTAGTCAGGAAAGAAACGGACGAGTTTTCAGCTGGAGGATCTACAAGTGCGGAGAAACAATTGAAACCGTTCCCGCACCGAGGAGAGGCAAAGAAGAAGAAGGATGAGCCGGTGGATTTCATGGATATCTTTGGGAAGTTGGAGATAAACCTGCCATTCTTGCAAGCTTTGAAATTGCCGGTATTCAGTAAGTTCATCAAGGAGTTTATAGCTAGGAAGACAAGGCCCAGTGGGAAGATTCTGATTGGAGAAAATGTCTCCGCGGTGATTCAGAAATAAAGGATGCCCTCGAAATGCATTGACCCAGGTATGTTCACTCTACCTATTTCAATCAGTGATGTCAGAATTGAGCGTGCCATGTGTGATTTAGGAGCATCGATAAATGTTTTACCGCTTTCCATTTACAAGAAGCTGGTAGGAGTAGGGATGGTGAATACAAAGGTGGTGATTCAATTGGTGGATAGATCGTGCATTTGTCCAGAGGGAGTCTTAGAAAATGTTATCGTCAAGCTTCATGATTTTTTGTATCCGGCCAATTTCCATGTTATCAAAATGAATGACGATGCGTCTGCTGAGTCTAGTGGCGTACTCTTAGGGAGACCTTTTCTCCGTACTGCCAAGACCATAATTGATATTTTTGATGGAACCATATGCCTGGATTATAATGGGGAAAAATATACATTTAGCATAGATGAAACAATGAAGAAACCATTAGATGTTGAGAATATGCATGCTATCGATGTTATTAACCCCCTGGTCCAGGAATATCTTGAGACTGAGTTGATGCAGGAGCAGATTGATAATTCAGAATTAAGTAACTCTATTGACAGAGAAGTAGCTGGATGGTGCGAGGCAATGAATACAAGGGAATTATCAGATGAAGAGTTGGCCGAAGCTATTTCGGAATTTTGTACGAATCCAGAGTCGGCCAGGTCAAGGGGATTAGCTCATGCAGATGCTATAGAAAGAAATCCCTTGCCCCAGGACACAAGTACCCCCAAGAAGGAATTAAAGACGCTTCCGCCAGGACTCAAGTATGCCTACCTAGAAGAGAACGAGACATTCCCGGTAATCATCAACACGATTTGGCCGAGGAACATGAAAGAGAGCTACTGGAGGTAATCAGGAAGAACAAGAAGACAATAGGATGGACTCTCTCAGACCTAGCCGGGATCAGTCCTGATCTTTGCATGCACCACATCAAGCTGGAGGAGGGTGCGAAGGCCTGTAGAGACCCCCAACGCAAGCTGAATCTGAATATGAGAGAGGAAGTTTTGAAGGAAGTTTTGAAGTTGCTTTCGCTGAGAATCATCTACTCTATTCCAGATAGTGAATGGGTTAGTCCGGTTCACATGGTACCTAAAAAGTCAGGAATTCAGGTAGTTACGAATGATAAGAATGAATTGGTGCCCACCCGACTTGTCACTGGGTGGAGGATGTGCATCGATTACAGAAAACTGAATGAAGCAACCAGGAAGGATCCCCTTACCCTTCATTGATCAGATGCTAGAGAGATTGGCTGGGAAGTAATATTTTTGTTTCCTTGACGGGTATAGTGGTTACTTCCAGATCTATGTAGACCCCGAGGCTCAAGAGAAGACTACATTTACGTGTCCCTTTGGCACGTATGCTTATAGAAGAATGCCGTTCGGACTGTGCAATGCGCCAGACACTTTTCAACGCTGTATGATGAGTATCTTCTCGGATCTACTAGAGGACTGTATTGAGATTTTTATGGATGACTTCACTGTATATGGGAACTCTTTCGAGTCCTGTTTAGCTAGCTTGGACGTAGTATTGAGGAAGTGCCAGGAAAAGAGTTTGGTCCTTAATTTCGAGAAGTGTCACTTCCTGGTACCCAAGGGAATCGTCTTGGGGCATGTGGTTTCGGAGAAAGGCATACAGGTGGACCAAGCAAAGGTTGAAGTGATTTCAAAGTTGTCTTACCCAACGAATCAGAAAGAAGTTAGGGGATTCCTAGGGCATGCAGGTTTTTTACAGAAGATTCATAAAAGATTTCGCGAAGATTGGCCAGCCGCTCACCAATCTGTTGCATAATGATGTTGATTTTGTTTTTGACGAAGAGTGTAAGCAGGCTTTTCAATTATTGAAAAACAAATTAGTATCTGCCCCTATTATCAGAGCACCTGACTGGAGTCAACCGTTTGAGATAATGTGTGACGCGAGTGACTTCGCAGTGGGCGCGGTGCTAGGTCAAAGGATTGATGGAAAAAATTACGTGATCTTCTATGCATCGAAGACACTCAACCAGGCCCAGAGAAACTATGACACCACAGAAAAGGAAATGTTGGCAGTTGTGTATTCATTTGAGAAATTTCACCCATATTTACTAGGGTCGAGAGTGATAGTTTTCACCGACCATGCGGCTATCAAGTACTTGCTGGCGAAGAAAGAATCTAAGCCAAGATTAATCCGTTGGGTGTTGCTTTTGCAGGAATTCGATTGGTAAGTCAGAGACAAAAAGGGACAGAGAATAAAGTGGCTGACCATCTGAGTCGGATTTTCCAGGGAGAAACGGACGAAGCTATACCTGACGCATTCCGGAGGAGCATCTGTACTATCTAGGAAAATTTCCTAGACCTATCAGTTGGGAAATGATAATGGCGTTAGCAGGTCCAGGAGACTCTGAGAAAGGGAAATGTCATCTGAACACTGAGCCTTGGTTCGCAGACCTGGCAAATTACTTGGTCTCAGGGGAGGTGCCCAATTCACAAGAAAATTCCCTGGCCCAAAAGATGAAGCTCAAAAGCGAGGCAAAATATTATTTCCGGGACGATCCTTATTTGTGGAGGATGGGAGCTGACCAGGTGATCAGGAGATGTATCCCCGAATGGGAACAGAGGGATGCGCTTAAACATTGCCATGCATTGGCGTGTGGAGGTCATTTTGGACCAAGGATGACTGCGAGGAAAGTCCTCGACAGTGGATTTGATTGGCCTACGTTACACAAGGATGCCTTTGAATTCTGTCAGAACTGTGAGAGATGCCAACAAACAGGGGGAATTTCTAAAAGAGATGAAATGCCGCAAGTCCCAGTAATTGTTTGCGAAATTTTTGACGTCTGGGGAATGGATTTCATGGGTCCATTCCATTCTTCGTACGGAAATACATACATCCTTGTGGCTGTAGATTATGTTTCTAAGTGGATAGAGGCCATGGCTACTACGTCTTGTGAAGCCAAAGAGGTGGCTAAATTTCTTAGGGCTAACATTTTTAACAGGTATGGCGTGCCCCGAGCGATTATATCTGACCAAGGGACGCATTTCCGTAACCGAACCATAGAAGCTTTGATGAGGAAGTACGGAGTTCACCACAAACTTTCCACCCCGTACCATCCTCAGTCTAATGGGCAGGCAGAGATCTCCAACAGGGAGATAAAGGCGATACTGGAGAAGACGGTGAATCCGTCAAGGAAGGATTGGAGTAAGAGGCTTGGAGATGCATTATGGGCTTACAGGACAGTATACAAAACGCCTATTGGGATGTCGCCCTACAGGATAGTGTTTGACAAGATGTGCCACTTGCCCGTGGAGATAAAACACCGAGCATATTGGGCGGTCAAGGAGATCAATATGAAACCCCAATCCTGCGAGGAAGAGCGGAAATTGCAACTTCAAGAGCTGGAAGAGCTAAGACTGGAGTCATATGAGTCTGCAATGTGGTACAAGGAGAAGACGAAGCTCTGGCATGACCAAAGTCTCCGGGTCAAGGAACTACAAGTGGGTCAGAAGGTCCTCCTTTTTCAATCTAGGCTCAAGCTGATGCCTGGGAAGTTGAAGTCCCAAGTGGATCGGGCCATACACTATTGTTGGCCTTCGAGCAAATGGAGCTGTGAAAATCCAGGGCAGTGCCTCAAACTCTACTCATTTCCTTGTCAATGGTCATCGGGTAAAGGTTTTTAGGGACAATTCTGAGTTGTGCGTAGTGGAGGAAGTGCCACTACGTGCACTCTCTATTATCACCTAAGTGGTCTAGAAATGAGTGATCTCGAAGAATTCCTGGGTCAGATAAATGGGAATGCATTTTAATCTATATACTGAATCAGGGGATCTCGGGAGTACTCAATTGAAAGTGTAAATAGTTTAATTGATTTTAAAAAAGTAAAAAATGCCAAACAAAGAAAAAATTATAATCTTCCAAAAATATTTTCGAAACACCAGACTCCTTAGGGAAACTGTTTTGTCACATATGAATCCTTGACCTGGGAGTCTGGCGTTTCAATTTTACTGATTTTTATCTAAGTGTGGTATTGCAGAGAGACAACATTTACATGGGGCAGAGAAATTTTAGTTTGGAGGGAAGTGGTAAAGTTTCGAATTTCAAATTTTCACTTTGTGGGAAAACGTACAATTGCTTACATCACGCCTGCAACCGTCCCGTCCTTACCCAAAACGCTTATTTCCCTCCTTATCCCTTTATTTTCCAAACACCTAATTTTCTCTCACCCTAAAAATTCCCCAAATTCACTCTCGCAATACCCACATTTCTTTAACCCTAATCGGAAAATTTCTTCCAAGTTTTTTGTGTAATTTTCAGATTCGAATCATGAAGAACGCACCAAATGCATGAAATCCCACCACATCTGTCGATTCAAGTACGGCGACGTTCATGGCAGAGTTAATGCAGAAATTCGGCGGTCCAGAAGAGGCGATGAAGGCTTACGCCATGTTCACAACGATGATGGAAAAAGCAACACCTACTGCGTCGACAACCACCGCACCACCACCACCGCAAATCCCGGAAGAGTCGATGGCCCAACCCGCGGTCGTACATGCAGTAGCCGTACCGTCCGCCAGCGCACCAAAGGAAGACGCCGCGATAGGCGCTGAACAGGGACAGGATTGGTGATCGCAGGGTAGCGCATGTCGTTGAGGGGGAAACCCTATTGTCTGCTATAAGTATGGGTGAGGGGGAAACCCCTGTTGGTGCTGACGGTATAACTGAGGGGGAGCCCTCTGTTGGTGTTTTGGAGGGGGGAACCACTGTTATTTTTGATAAATTTTTCCTGGGGGGAACCCTAGAAAGGTTCGTGGGCGGTGAAGCCCTAATTTCTGATCCGATAGTTGCTGAGGGAGGAACCCCTATCTACATTGAGGGGGCGACCCCTATGTTGTCTGAGGAGGGAGAGGCCCTCATTCCTGATGACGTTTCGGAGCCTAAGGAGAGTGGGCTGAATTCGGTGATAGATCTTGACGATAATCCGATGAGCGCAGATTCACCGGTGGACAAAAGAGCGGCCAGGCGTAGGGCCCGGTGAAATTTGAGTGACGAGTTTGAAGATCTCACTCTACCTACAGCAGATGAGAGTCTAGCCCGGGGAACAGAAGGAGAGTTGGAGGCAGAAGCCCCTAGGTCTGGCGGAGAAGAAGACGTGGCAGAAGAGCGCCGCCTGGCGGCAGAGAGAAAAAGGAAGGGCAAACATACTGCTACTTCCCGGGTCAAGAAGTCCAAGCAGGCTAAGGAGGGAAAAGCTGTGGAAGCTCAACTCCCAGCCCCTACTAAAGTGTCATTTGCCAAGGAACTAGCCGACCCTCCTTCGTCTAGTGATCCCGAAGAAGAAGATATTGAAGAGCCCGAGGAAGAGTTAAATTTTGAGCCAGCTGAAGTCTGGATAACGAAGGGGTTACTGGAAGCGATGGGTAAGTTCGAGGATCCCAAGAGAACGGCAGCGTACAAAGAGAGATGTGGTTCCGGAAAACTAGCAAAGTCCGAAAAACGATATGTTCGGGAGGAGTTGGAGGAGATAGACTCCGACGAGGAGTTTCGTCAATACATTGGCGCAATAGGGTTCGACTGGATTCTAAAGCACAGTGACGCGGAAGTGCCGACAGTACCTGCCCTGGAGTTTTTCTCTACCTTCCGCCTGAAGCCCACCACTGATCTGGATGCAGATTCTATCACTTTTCGCCTTTTTACTGAAGAACATGAGATGAGTTTTAGAGAATGGTCCCTCAGGATGGGCTTGTTCATGCGTGCAGAGGATGACGACGACATATGGAATGAAAGGATGGTAGGAGCCCCAAAGCACACTCCCAGATTCAAACCGCAGGCTGCCTGGGAGTTTGTGACGCACCCGAAAGTGGGACAGTTCAAGATGAGCTACTCGAAGGCGTTCCATATCGAAAACCGTCTTCTGCGTTTTTCCCAGACATTTATCAGTTACAACTTGATGGGGACTGCTAATTCTGCTTTGACTACAGCCGACCTTTATTTCACATGGTGCATGGCCAAGGGCGTGAAAGTGCATCTGGGCTATTGGTTAGCCCAGGCTTGCCATCAGATGGCCGCAAATCCTTCCCGCCACATGTATACGTGTCACCTCCTAGGTGCCTACCTCCAGCGAAACTCGATAATGAGGATTGCCAAATCTGCGCCTGAGGTAGTGATGTGTGAGCCTCCGGAGCTTTTCAGTATGGATTAATTCTTAAACAAGGGCTTGTTATACATGCACGGGAAAGATTTTTGCTTCTATGAGGTCGGCAGAGCGGAGCCCCCAGTCAAGCCAGAACAGGATGTTGTCGAAGCGGTTGCCAGTGTTGAGTACGAGGAGATGAAGAAGGAAATGGGTGTGGTGCAAACGGAGCTCAGTAACGTCCGGAAGGAGATGACCGAGATGAGGAAAGAACTCGGCGGAGTCAGGGAGGAGATGCAGGCTCTCAAGGGGCGCATCACTGTCTTGGTGGGAAAGTCATCTACACAGAACGATCGTATGGCGGAGGCCGTGAACTTGATGATGATGATGACAAAATGGCTAAAGGAGAAATTTTCCGAGACCCAGATGAAATTGCCCGCTGGACCTAGCAGTGTGTCCAAGCCGCCAGGGCAAGGAAGTTCCTCCATCCAGCTTCCCCCACTAGCGTCCAAGCCCTTGACAGCCCCGTCTGCATCGAAGCCCGCGTTAGTGAAGAAGCCAGTGTCTACGAGATGTGAGAAAGAAGAGGATAAGCCGGAGTCACTGGTGAGGAAGAAAGCAAAAGTAACCCGACCCTACGTTCCACCGCAGCTTGGCTCCCGCGGGAGCCAAACCCCGAATTGAGATCCCCCTTGACCAAGTAACTTTACTTTCAGTTTTTCTTTATTTTTTTTCAGTTTTTAGATGTTTATGTGTTTGTTGTGTTATACTTATGCTTGTGTTAGTTTTTTTCAACATGTCTTTTGACGTATTTAGTAGTCTGCGTTTTATATGTCTTTGTTTTTCTTTATTTTTTTATTAGTCTGCGTTTTATATGTCTTTGTTTTTCTTTATTTTTTTTATGCTTGTTTTATATGTTTTAATTTCAGTTTTCTTTATTTTTTTCAGTTTTTAGATGTTTATGTGTTTGTTGTGTTATGCTTATGCTTGTGTTAGTTTTTTTCAACATGTCTTTTGACGTATTTAGTAGTCTGCATTTTATATGTCTTCTCCCACTTAGTCCGTTGCTCGGTCTAAGTGTGAGAAGTTTGTGTTGCTTTTCGGCATGTTTTGGTTTTTGTTCTGATGTAATTCTCCCACTTAGCCCGTTGCTCAGTCTAAGTGTGAGAAGTTGTTTTTGTTATATGTTTTGTGTTTTGTTATTACTTCTCTGTTTCCCCCCTTCACTAGGATAGCTTGGGGACAAGCTTGAGTGAAGAGGGAGGGGGAGAGAGTAGTACAGTTTGTTATTAATATCGATAGGAGTTTTAGGTCTAGGTTTTTGTGTGTCCCATGAGCTAGTGAATATAATACGGCAAGATTCCCTTAGTAAGAGCAATTGATGATAGGATGCATGTCAACTTTGAGGCCTTTTTCCTTAATAAGCTGAAGTCGGTTTGAATGAAGTAAGGACGATAGAGGATGCCTTAGATAACCTAGTTGTGAAGCCCCTCTATAGGAGTGAGTTATGAGCCTAAACACTTTGAGCTAACATATACAAAAGAGGGCCGCCACTGGATGTGTAGGGAGAAGAGTCAAAAGGAGAAAATAGGGGGAAAATAATTTAAAATTCGGAGGTATAAGCTGGACGAAGTCCAGAAAAACAAAGGAAAATGAGGTATAAGTTGGACGAAGTCCAGGAAAATGAGGTATAAGCTGGACGAAGTCCAGGGGAAGAATAAAATAAAATTCGGAGGTATAAGCTGGACGAAGTCCATGGAAAAATCTAAGGGCATGAAGCAATGACCCGGGGAAGAAAAGAAAAAGATGTACAAAGGAGAAACTCTCATAACCCGAAGCATCAGTGGTATAACTTTGACTTAAAAGTGAATCGATCCTAACATCTCTGGTGAGGAATGAGCGGTCGAGTGAATATAATAATTTGGGAGTAAAAGGGCTATCTTGACAAACTGACAGACCGTTTAGGTAGAAGAAGGAAAGGGGATGATTTGGAAACTGTAGACGAATCGGATAGACCTTAAGCTTATGGGGACGGCTGCCCAAAAGTTGAAGTTAGTTCATGCCTTTGTGTTTTCTTCATGTTTTTCTTTAAGTATTTATTTTCTCTTTGTGAGTCTGTTAGTGTGTCTAGATCTAGGAGTTTGTGTTTCGTTTGTGTTTGTAAAGTCGGTCATAGGATAATCATGCATTGAAATTCGCCTTTTTTCATTTTCTTGTCTTTATACTTGAGGACAAGTATGGTTTAAGTGTGAGCAGTTTGATAAGACTAATTTCATGCATTGATTAAGGGGTTAAATTCGTGTATTTATGGGGTCTAACGCATCTTTTAAGCCAGGTGTGTAGAGACTTTCGCCAGCCCTAGGAAGAAGGATGAAGATTTGCATGGTGAAGGGAAATGGCAATAAAAGTGAGCATTGTGGAGAAAATGACTAGACGGAGGAGATCACGGATGCTGAAGGGCAGAATAGAGATTTCTGCGAAGGTTTCCAGAAGATCAACCCCGCACCTATATAAAGAAGAGAGCAAGAACTAGTTCTCAGGGATCGGCACTTTTAGCGCTCTGAGCTCACTCGCACACTCTACACACTTGTTCATCGGGAACTGGAGGGAGTTTCGGTTTCTGGTTTCATTTTGTTGTTAAGTAGTTTGGTAACACCGTCCTCACGGAGGGCGAAGATACAATTATTTTGCTTTCATTTATTTTGCAGTCGTGAATTTCACCGAGCTTCGCCGTTCGAAGCTCGGCTTGTTTGCTGTTGAATTCTAGTTATCTATGCATTTTCTGTTTCCGAATGTACTTTGCTGTTGTTGATTTCGATTATGGATGCGATTGGTTTTGAATTTGACGTAGTTACTGAATTGGATGTTTGACTTTGCGTTGGTTTACTGAGTTTGAGTGGAATTGTTGGAAGCTTGTGTCGATCGGGGCAGATCTATTGAATCAGAAGTTATGGAGTTGATTTTGTGGGTTGTTGGGTTCGGAATGCTTGGATCCGGAGTGGATTAAGCATCCGACATCTAGATCAGAACCGAGTTAGTTGTGGTCGATGCCTGAGTTTCGTGTTTTCATTTCATTCCGTCTCGAATATGTAGATCTGTTTTATTTCTGGCTAATTGCAAGTTCCCGGCGTCCGAACTTTTACATTTTGCTTGAATCTGGATTTGTGCTCTGTTTTCTTCATGTTCGCATTTGATTCAGGTAATGAGATGCTCGCCGTTGTTAGTTAAATTTTTAGTTTGTTATTTGCAGCTTTTATTCGTTACTTGCTATTTCTGGAACATGGTCCCCACTGTTTACTCGCTTTCTGTCTAGCTAATTTAGTAAGTTGTTCGCCCAGTCTAGAAAGTTAGTTTAATATCTTGTAGTTATGAGGATTGTTCGATGTTAGCATGATGTTTTCAGTTTCCTAGGTCTAGTGTCATATTTTGTTCCTAAGTCTAGTAATAGTTACACCTCACCCCAAATTTGCGTGGAAGCAGCCATACACCTTTCCAGAGTCTTCTAAATGCTTTCTTACGCACCCATCTTCGTGGGATCGATCTCTGCTTCCCTGTACTAATTCATAGTATAGCGGGTTGAGGGTTTTGAATGCGGAATCTGTGTGTCCAACGACTGAGACTTATGAGATCCTCAGAGTTCGTAGACCTTGTGATCTAGCGGATGCTCTGGTTTGAGAAGCTCGACCTAGCATCAAAGCACACACGATTTTCCAGACACTTTCAATGACGGTCAATTTTGAATTTAAATATTACATTATTATAATTAATTGCAGAAAAGTAACTGTCATTCTTTGTTATTTGTTCATCATATGCAAGATTATAATCACTTCTTCATTGTCTTATTTTATTTGTTGAAACAATGGAATTCACCTTCCTTAATGATCTAAAACCTTGCAATACATCGTCACTAATTCGAGTACGGTGTGAGCGTGTTTATGAATTTATTAAACGTGGAGACAAATCAAATGTAATTTTCTTGGAATGTATTTTCCATGACAGGATGGTATGAGTGTCGCTTCTTACCTTATTACGGTTTTTTAGGTATTTATCTAAAACCATTAACTGTTTATTTTTCCATGCATGGCACTAGAATTCAAGGCACGCTTCCCTACTATTTACAAAATAAGTTTCGGGACCACATTAAGGAAGGTTCAATTGTTAATATCAGCCATATTTTTGCACGAAGAAATCGAGTACGTACTCCTATTACGGATCATGCATTTGTAATAGCTATGTGCTCCAAAACACGGATATCTGAAGTTGACGACTCCAAATTTCCAAGATTTATGTATTCGTTTAAGGCATTTTGATCTAATCAAGCAGATCACAAAAATTGATGAATAGCCTCTCTTTGGTATTTTTTGAGTACTACTTTTGCAATTATATTGTTATTATTGTTATTATTATTTGTATTAACATTGTCTCTACTTCTATTTTTGTAGACACAATTGGCGTGGTTATCGACCCAGGCAAGGTCATTACACAACCTAATTCTCGACTCATCAAGATTGTGATTGCTGATTCGCAGTGAGTGTTGAAATATAGATTTGTTTTTATTTTCTATTGAAATTCATTTTCTACTATGTTGCGTACAGACATAACACCATTTGTTGTACACTCTGGGGTGATCATATCTCGAGAAAATGGAAAAGGTCGTAGGACAAATTCCAATCATTATTGTCCAATTATGTAAACCTACCTACGACCCTTTCCATTTTCTCGAGATATGAGTCAACAATATCACCCCAGAGTGTACAACAAATGGTGCTATGTCTGTACGCAACAAAGTAGAAAATGAATTTCAATAGAAAATAAAAACAAATCTATATTTCAACACTCACTGCGAATCAGCAATCACAATCTTGATGAGTCGAGAATTAGGTTGTGTAATGACCTTGCCTGGGTCGATAACCACGCCAATTGTGTCTACAAAAATAGAAGTAGAGACAATGTTAATACAAATAATAATAACAATAATAACAATATAATTGCAAAAGTAGTACTCAAACGACCCAGGCAAGGTCATTACACAACCTAATTCTCGACTCATCAAGATTGTGATTGCTGATTCGCAGTGAGTGTTGAAATATATATTTGTTTTTATTTTCTATTGAAATTCATTTTCTACTATGTTGCGTATAGACATAACACCATTTGTTGTACACTCTGGGGTGATATTGTTGACTCATATCTCGAGAAAATGGAAAAGGTCGTAGGACAAGTTCCAATCATTATTGTCCAATTATGTAAACCTACTATTTTTGTAGACACAATTGGTGTGGTTATCGACCCAGGCAAGGTCATTACACAACCTATTTCTCGACTCATCAAGATTGTGATTGCTGATTCGCAGTGAGTGTTGAAATATAGATTTGTTTTTATTTTCTATTGAAATTCATTTTCTACTATGTTGCGTACAGACATAACACCATTTGTTGTACACTCTGGGGTGATATTGTTGACTCATATCTCGAGAAAATGGAAAAGGTCGTAGGACAAGTTCCAATCATTATTGTCCAATTATGTAAACCTACTATGTTTCGAGGTGATACTTCTTTTCTTCATTTTTAAAGTTTTTTTCCGGAATATTTGCATAAACGATTAAAGTATAGTGGCAGATTAATGATTAAATATAAAGTTAGATAAACATAGTTAGTATATCGCATCTCTTTGACTTGTCTGTTTTTTGAACTGATTTGTGATGATTTTGATTCTTTGTTTTTTGTTTTGACTTGTCTGTTCTCGGATTCAATTTATGTCTGTTTTCATAATTGATTTGTGATGATTTTGATTCTCTGTTTTTGTTTTGACTTGTATGTTCTTGGATTCAATTTATGTCTGTTTTCATAATTGATTTGTGATGGTTTTGATTCTCTATTTTCTTTAATTTTTCTGATTAATCCTTCTCTGTTTTCTGATTTTTTTCTCAATCACATGGAATTTCTTTGTTCATTTTATGTGGCTTCCTTCTCGGGATGACGTATGGCTTTAGTCATGTAACTGCTTTCGTCTTGACTGGAGAGTCTTTTGGACATAACTACAATGTATCTGTTTTCACTTGCATATTGGAGTTCATAATCGCACATATATGCATCATACTGTCGAGATTGGCAACCCGTTCTACTAATATGCATTTCCTTACTTGTGTGGTATTGTATAGTTTCATCCAAGTACCAGGAATTCATATTGTTAAAGGTCTTGTGCTGCACATTGATGATACACAGTTCCATCAGGTATTTTGAACAATATATAGTCTTTTTTATTTAAAGAATATCTGATTTGATACAACTTTTTTATTTGTGTTTGCAGATAGCAGTGGCTATGTTGGTTTGGTCAGTTGGTCTATTCCTCATCTTAGAGTGGGTCATGGAGGTGGAAGTAATAGTATGATCTGTTCATCTTTGGAATATGTTTACTATCCTATTGTTGAGATTGAGACTACGTTTCCTTTGCATTACTATATCTTTTTTGGATGGTGAGATTGAGACTGTGTTTCCCCTGCATTACTATATCTGTCTAACTTTCAAGGGCGCCTTTTGTATACTGTGTTGATATTGGATAGTGTTGGTTTTGTAATGTGCCCTTCCTTCCATATTCCGAAGTTGTTTACTGGGAGAAGCACCTATGGTTCGCAAACATTGTATTGAAGTTGTTGATAGGAGTTTACGTGACATCATGCGGGTGTGTAATGACATGAGTATGGAAATGTCATTTGGTGGGAAAACTGTAGTGTTTTAGGCAGATATTACAGGTTGTTCCTAAGGGCAGTCGACAAGATGTTGTGAATGCTACTATTAATTCTTCATATCTATGGAAGGACTGTGAAGTTTTAAAGTTAACTAAAAACATGCAACTTTTGGGTATTGAATCTGATGAAGAAGCATCCAAACTGGACGAATTTTCTAAGTGGATTGCATCTATTGGAGATGGGGTTCTGGGGGGTCCTAATGATGGTCACGTGAATATTGATCTTCCTGTTGATAATATATTGAGAGATGGTGGGGATGATATAAAATCCATTGTGTCAAGCATATATCCTTCATATATGAACCATGGTGAATTGAGCTCTTACTTGCATGATCGAGCTATACTTGCACCTACTTTTGATGTTGTTGACATGGTTAATGAATTCATGATTTCATTTGATGATTCGGAGGGCCGTGTTTATTTGAGCTCAGATAGCATATCAAAGTACGATACAACTTCAAATGCTTTTGCTAAGATTCATTCAGTTGAATTTTTGAATAATTTAAAGTGTTATGGTGCATCTAATCATGAGTTATTATTGAAGGTTGGCACTCCCATAATGTTACTTAGAAACATAGACCATGCTAATGGATTGTGTAATGGTACGCGGTTGATCATTACATGTTTAGGTGATCATGCGTTAGAGGAAAAAGTATTGAGCAGTCATAATGTTGGCCATAAGGTGTTGATTCCTAGGATGTCGTTAACTCCGTCTGATCCATGGTTGCCATTCAAATTTCAACAACGCCAATTCCCTTTGGTTGTGTCTTATGCCATGACAATTAACAAAAGCCAAGGTCAATCACTTGCTCATGTTGGCTTATTTTTAAAAAGACCTGTTTTTAGCCATTAACAATTGTATGTTGCCGTTGTTGGGGTTTGTATACTAAAAGATGCTTCGAGCGTACATGTCTTTGTACAGTCAGCTTGTGTATGTATACGAGAAACGTCACGTCCACTTATTTACCTAATTATGAGAATAAATAATATAATATAATGTTTTATTTATTGAAATATAATAAACAAGTCTAAGGCTTTTTACTAAGAATGTCAAAGTAGGGAAATTCGATGATTCATCATGAGTTTTCCAGTAAGGGACTTGACCAGATCTAGTAAGAAGAAAAATGTGTTCACAACCTAGATAGGTCTTGGCTACCTATTGGTATGGTTACAGTGTTTGTGATAATTCTCTTTTACCTAAGAATAGATTAGTAACACTGGTGTGGTAAAGCATTGAAAGGATCTAATACGAAATGCATTCTTTATTGCTATCTACTGAAAGAATATATTTCAAAAATTTTAGTATTTTCTAGTCTATGATGTTAATATTAATATTGTTTATTCAGTCAGACGCCACTTTGACTTATCAATATGAGAGAGTTTGTATGTAACTCAAATATGATATTTTGGGTGGTAGTAATTGAATAACATGAAGGTATTGGAATATTATTTCATAGAATTCGTGTGCCCAGTGTGGTATGATTAAATCCCCAAAAGGTGTTTGAAAAATGAATTTATTATTCAGAAATCTGCGGAGTTGGAATTTTATTCCATGAATTATAAATAAAGTTTCATCCTAGAAAACTCTTTGGAGAATTAATTTAATTCAAGTCACATAGCAGACAAAGAATTAAATTGATGGATTAAGATAATCTTAAACGCGGGAAATATTGTAAAATAAAATAGAACCCAAGTTATTCGTAATTTAGTGATTTAGATGGGAATGCAATATTATTCTTTAGTGGAATAAAATAATATTCCATTGATAATATATTAAATCATGGGTTAGTTGATTTAATTAGATATTTATCTAATGAGTGAGCCCAACATCTAAATCACTCCATGGATCCCCACTCTAGCCCAAAAACCTAGTCCATGCTTATAAATAGTGATGAGATGTGGAAACCCTAGCACACAAGGCATAACACAATTCTCCCACTCCAAACCCTAGCCACCACTCGTGTGGTCTCTCTCTCTCCCTCACCTCGATTTTCGAGCCTCACCAAAGGGAGAGCTAGGGTTTTGATTCTTGTCTTATCTTGTTCATTCTAGTCCATAGAATTGAATCGAGATAGATCGTCTTGTGTAGTGTTCTTCCTAGATCTTATCAAACTATTATTGATTCTTCAAGATCCGCCCACACGGATGAATAATCAAGGACATGGGAATAGAGTGGAAGATTCGTGGTCGATAAATCAAGGATCACCGGGAGGTGCAGCTAGCAACGTCAATCCTTCAATGGATCGAAAGGTAACAATCGAATCTACATCAAATTGCATGTCTATGTGTATATTTGATGTATTATATCTATAGATCTAGTTTAATTTGCATGAAATTAGAATCGAATGCATAATCACCTAAATAGAACCGTAATGACCTGTTTGTTTTCCATGTCTTCCGCTGAGGTAGACCCAACAGTCGTGTTAAGAGTTATAAGTCGTGAAGGATTGAAGATTTTAGTTTGTAACGAAGATGGTGATGGTACTTGTGATTCTACTGTTGTTTAAAAAAAAAATTTCAGAATTTGTAAATTATTATTAAATTGTTATTGAGTTAACTTTTGTTAATGCTTGATTTATTTATCTTTTAGCTGTGTAATTGATTATTTTATTTTTATATTGTCAACACTAATTTTATTATCTTTGCACACCTTAATTTTTTAAAATATATACATAATCATTAGTTGCATTAGCACATCTTTGCCGTACTCTAATTTATATACCAATACACTTTGTATATCTTCAAGTGAACTTTAAATTATATTAATGTATTGATAGGTAAATGTTGAGTATTCATAATACAAATATAAATATAGTAATTTAATCTATCATAATATTAATAGCAATATGCATGTAATTTTATGCCAAATTCATTGATAAATATTTGTGTATATATTTTTTAAATTGTTTGATTTTATATCGTTTATAATATATTTTTTGTTTTATAAATTTGTGATTTTGAAAATATGAAATCATATTTTTTTATGATTTCATAAAATTATTTCACAGTGTAAAATAAGTGTGACAAAAATAAAATAGACCATGCATCGCACGGGTGTGATACTAATATGATTCACTTTATTCTCTTTACTTTATTTAGTTTTCTACTTTATTTTCTCTACTTTTTTTTCTTCTCTTCCTTTATTTACTTTATTACCCACTCACTTAGCACTATAAACATCCATTTCTTACTCCATACCGAAAAAGTGCATTAACTATAAAGGAATGGAAAGTACTATATTTACCTTTTTTAAATTAAAAAAACTCCTTTTTTTACAATAAAATGGATATATATATTTACCTTGTTTCAACACAAAAGATAAATTAGTGAGTGTGCTGCAGCAACACACAAAATAAAAATTCATTTTTCTTCGAACCCTTCTTCTTCAACTTGTCTCCTCCAACTTGTGGAGTGCAATAAAAGTTGTAGTGATTATATTCGTATATGTATAGAATCGTGATTAAAATTCAATTAAATTTTAATACATGACTAAAGAACAAATGTGGATTACATGATCTTGTAACCTAGGTTAAAATTAACCACTAATGATTAAAAATAACTAATGATTTTATTTGAATATGTGTCTTATTATGGAAATTCCTTAAATAGTGATAAACGTACATAATTGTACGTACATAACCGAACTTTTTATAACATTTTACATTGAAAATTATTTTATAAACATTAATTGATTTAAAATAAATTTCATACTAATCATTTTGCAACACTTCGAAAAAAAAATTTAACTTAAATATTTGTATATTTAAGCAAAAAAATATTTTCTTACTAAATATTGTATAATTAATTCAAATTAAGCTCGAAATCATGTTACGATTCAACATAAAATTTATATATCACTTCTTTCTTATTGCTGCATATAATACAATAAATAATAAAACTAATTTTTAATTAAATTCACTTAAATTTAAAAATTTAAAGATATTATGTACATGTACAATTTATGTACATTTATCTTTTCTCATCTTGGGTTATTTTTAACATATAACTAAAATTTAACATGGACAAAATCTCCACAAATTATTAATAATAGCTTATGATAATACTTTGACAACAAAATTAATTATATTACACGTCAATATGTCATTATCTATATTTGATAATATAATGAACCAAATATGACTATATAACGAAATATATTAATAACATCATAATAGAAAACGTATTAGTATAACATAATACTTTTAAATTCTTACAATGAACTAAGAGGGACTAAAACAATTTTAAAAACAAAATTTATAATTGACTAATGGAAATTACTAAATTCATGCTAAATCCATATATTCATGCTGATATTCTTTTAATACAAGGTTGGTTATGGAAATTCCTAAACTTACATATTTCCATATGCACTAACTCCATATGATAATATAATGAACCAAATATGAATAGACATTAATAACATCATTTAAATAATAGAAAATGTAACAAAATAATATTTTAAAATTTTAACTATAAACTAGGTGGGACTGAAAATCTTTGAAAACGAAATCCGTAATTGATTATAGAAATTCTTAAATTCATGCTAAATATTTTTATTCATGATTATATTCTTTTAACATATGGTTGGTTATGAAAATTCCTATATTTAGCTAAGTCCATATATTCACACATATTTCTTCTTTCAAAAAAATGGTATTTTCGTACGAATATAGTGGAAAGAGTTACACCAATGCATTTACATCTTAGTTTAGGGACGTCTCACGATATTTTTTTAGGGACCGCCTAAGTGATGGTGTCGTAATTTAGGTATATATTGATGATTTTAAAAAATGATAATGCTAGTTTTTATGTATGCAATTTTCCAAAAAAAATAAGAACATACTGCTTGTTGCATGAAAATAAAGAAGCTCAAACAAAGTATCTATTTTTCGTCGAAAAAATAATAATACCGAATTTTAAGAACCTAAATAATAAGATTTTGATTTTTAATGAAATTAAAAATTAAGTTATTTGTTTAATAATAGGAATTACAACATAAAAATATATGAAATTAGATAATATTATTATTAATAAATAATAATAATAATAATAATAATAATAATAATAATAATAATAATAATAATAATAATAATAATAATAACAAAGTAATAAAATAAGTTGTTATATGATTTTGGGCATAAGCAGAGTATTAGATTTGTGGCTGTACTAAAAATTTGAGAGAAACCAGAGTTGTAGCATGTATTGTATTGTTTTGTATTGTATTGATTCACGCCGGCACACATCATTTTTACTATATCATCAGTGGCGGAGCCACATTGGAACAAGGGGTACCACTGTACCCCCAAAATTTACCGTTATAATTAATTTAGATATACTCACTAGCAATTCTCACACTTGGTCCAGCGGTAATGGTATCTTCTTCCATAACAGAGGCCCGAGTTTGATACCAAGCGACGCCACCCCCTGTTTATTTTTGTTTATTCCAATCTTCTATTTTATTCTTTTTAAATATTTTAATATGGATTCCATTATTAAGATATTTTTTATGCTTTTTAAATATGTATTCCAAAATAAAAATCCATCCAATGCGCACATCTTTATTTGTAGTTTTATTATATATTAGAATTTTTATTTTTTCAATGCATTTGAAATCTACACAATTCACTATATATTTATTTTTTCTATTTTTCAAATCTTTTAAAGTAGTTTTATCTCCATCATTTTAGCTTTTTAAAAAATATTCTAATGTATTTTCATTCGTTTCGGCATGAGGCCATCCGCAATGGGGCGGACGATGGCATGCCCGATGGCGCGCATCGTCCGGGGCCGCCATCGTCCGCCCCATTGCGGGTGCGTGACATAGGCCGCGGACGATCGTCGCGCCCTATACTAAGGGCGCGGAGTATAGCGCGGACGATGTCCATCGTCCGCCCCATTGCGGCCTACGCGGACGATAGGCCATCGGCCGCGCCATCTTCCGCCCCACTGTGGGCTACACGGACGATGGCACGCGTTTTTGATTTTCTATTTAAATCTCGTTTCTCATTCATTTGTACATACGAACATATCGACTATCTCTTTACATATTCTCTCTCAACATCCAACCAAAATGAATCTCGGCGACGACACCAATAGTTCTAGTTCGTCTGAGTCCGATAGTTCGACGTCAGAAGCATTAGATGCAGCCGTTGAAGAGGCCATGGCGGCATGCTATGCGGCAATGCAGCGCGAGGAAGAGGTGGTGGCAGCGGCGGCTGAGCAAGTCCATAGGCCTATTCGACATAGGACGTATGTCCGACGCGACCACCCGGAAGCTCACAGACGTCTGGTTGAAGACTATTTTGCCGATCAACCACGATGGGGCCCGACTGTTTTCCGCTGCCGTTTTAGAATGTCACGGTACCTTTTTCTCATCATTGTTCGGACATTGTCTTCACGTGATGAATACTTCACGTTTCGGGAGGACGGCATCGGCAAACCCGGCCTTACACCATTGTAAAAGTGCACGACTGCTATTCGTCAGTTGGCATACAGCACCACGGCGGACCTTTTTGACGAGTACCTCCACTGCGGGGGATTCTACAGGCCGCGAGTGTCTGAAGCGCTTTTGTCGGGGGATAGTAGAGGCCTATGGCGACACATATTTGCACAAGCCGACTGCTACTGATTGCCAGGGTCTGATGCAGATGCACGAGACGACGCACGGGTTTCCTGGGATGCTCGGGAGCATCGACTGTATGCACTGGCAGTGGAAGAATTGTCTGACGGGGTGAAGAGGCCAATTCACAAGTGGATACAAGGGCAGCCACCCGACGATGATCCTCGAAGCCGTCGCTGACCATCGACTCTGGATCTGGCATGCTTACTTCGGCGTAGCCGGGTCGAACAACGACATTAACGTCCTCAACTCGTCCACCCTCTTCACCGAGCAATGTAACGGCAACGGCCCGGCCATCGAGTTCACTGCCAACAGACGCCAATACCATATGGGGTACTACTTGGCCGATGGCATCTACCCACGGTGGCCAGTTTTCCTAAAGACGATCAGCTGTCCAATTGGTGAGAAGAGGGTTTTATTTGCGTAAAAGCAGGAGTCGGCGCGGAAGGATGTCGAGCGGGCATTTGGTGTGCTCCAATCACGGTGGGCAATTGTGAAAGGGCCGGCTCGTTCCTGGTACAAGGAAGTCATCGCTGATGTCATATATGCGTGCATAATCATGCACAACATGATAGTCGAGAATGAAGGCGGAAGCATCACCGATTGGAATGAAGATGACCGTGCATCTAGCTCGTCCGGCATGTCGACCGAGACACCCGATAGAGGGCTACCGTTAGGCTTCAATGAGGTTCTATCTAGACAGGCCTCAATGCGCAACCAACAGGATCATGCGCAGCTCATGAGCGACATGATTGAAGAAGTGTGGGCTCGTAACCGCCGTCGCTGAGTTTGCGTTTTTTTTAATTCGCATTGTAATGTATTAATTTTTATTAAATCAAATGAAGTTTTTGAAATTCGTATTTTAATTTATTAGTTTTTTTAAATTCGTATGGATTTTGCAAATATTAAAAAAATGATGATGTGGTGCGCCATAGGGCGCCTCACTGCAGGTGGGGAGGTAGGAGGATAAAATTGATGACGTGGCGCGCCATAGGGCGCGCCTTAGGGCACCCCACTGCTGATGCCCTGACATATAATTAGTTTTTATTTTCCCAATTCTCTTCTAGTGCACATCTTTAAGATGTTTTTAATAAAATAAATAAAATCATAAATTTTGATTGAAAAAACAAAATAAAGAAATGAAAAGAATAGGTTAAATTTTGACGCTTGAAGTGTGATAATTAATTATCGTACCCCAAATAAAAAATTCTGGATCCGCCATTGTATACCATCATCTATCAACTTTCTATATGTCTTGTTTTATCTCCACTTTCCGCTACCTTTATTTGCACTTTTTAAGAAAAATCAGTGGGTAGCAAATTGTAATTAATCAATTTACGATACTAACAAACATGGTATAGATCATGCCCCAAAAGCATTCAGTTGGCTACCGAGATTTAAAATTAAAAAAAAAAAAGAATACTAATATTAGACGAATTGCCAATCCCTATAATTTACGTTACCAAAAATACAAATTTACCTTTGGCATCGCTACAAAAATCATTGATCTCTCAAAATAAATAAAACTTGATTACCTTGGCGCCAGTAAATACAGCTTTCAATCATAAAGAAGTGAGCTGTCTCCACACATCATCAATTCCAACGATCTACACCGCCTCGCATGTAATCACTGCATTCCTCCCCAAGTAAAACCCTACATTTTTTCAATCAATACAACACCATACCATTCCTCCTCTCACCTATAAATTAAACCGCCACCATCTCCCAATTCCGCAATAAAACCTCTAATTAGCAGCAGCTATGGGGTTGAATTGTGATGGGGTACGTACTAAACAAGCCCAATAGCAGTGACGGCCCATCAGCCCAAAGCCCAAGGAAGAGTATCAGTTCGGCATTACCAAAGAGTTCGGCCCCAGCCTACAGCTCGGTAAAAGCCGACCAATCAAGCTCTACTCTCAGATCGGCAAAAGCTGCTCGGCAATAGTTCCGCAGTTCGGTCTCAGTATTCGACCGAACTGAGAGATAGTGGACTCATGCAGAACCTCCACGACCTCCACTACACGATCTATTTAGTGGTGTCAACTCATGCAGGATCTCATGCAGGATAGCGGACCAAACAAAGAGATAGTGGACCCATGCAGGATCTCATGACCTCCACGACATCCACTACCAAGTTAGTGGTGATGCAAGCCACGACCTAGTTAGTGGTGATGCAAGCCACGATCTTAGTTCAATGTATAAATAGAACTTAGATCAGATAGACTAGAGAAAGAGAGCTCTCTAGACATCAAATATCATATAGCAAGTCTGTATTTGTAAGCTGAAAACCAGATCAAGCAATACAATCTTGCCCTCCTTTCTTCCCGTGGACGTAGATTTACCTCAGTAAATCGAACCACGTAATTCCTTGTGTCGTGATCTATATTTTCTTTTACCCGCATTTATTACCATCAGAAATTCGCCCAACCATCACTGGCGCCGTCTGTGGGAAACAGAGAACCAAATTTGTGATAAAGCGAATTTTTTACCCTTTTTCCACCCCAAAAAAAAAATAAAAAAAATAAAAAATGCATACCAGATCACGTAACACCCATAATACCGTTCGTGATAACCATGAGGAAGCTAGTCCAGCCCGCAGGTCTGGAAAACAGCCTCGGGAGAAATCTACTTCCAGTTCTCACGGAGAAGGAACAAGCCGCTCAAAGACTCATCGCACCGAGTCTTCCCAGCAACCCGATTTGAACGAGGCTGTCAAGTTGTTTTTGGCCGAGAAGCAGGAAGAGTTCTTAATTTTCCTGCAAAAGGGCCAAAAGCCGGAGACGAAAACGGTGGATTCTCCCTCCTCATCCAGACATGAAAGTCACTACCGCAGTAGTGTCGTGTCTTCCAGGAAGAAGAATCCTCAACCCCGACATGTTCCTGTTCCTCCTCGGTACCGGAATCACAGGAGAACTCCATCTCCTCCATACCGAAGAGATGTCGGGTTCGCCATGTACGGAGCATTGAAGACTCCGTTCTCGGACGATATCACCCGAACTCCCTTGCCACAGAACTACCGAACTCCGTCGATGACTTATGACGGGTTAGTGAATCCTCATGACTTCCTGGGACGCTATCAGTATAACATGGCGAACCAGGGTCTCAATGAGGTCCATATGTGCAAGCTGTTTCCCGAGCTGCTTATCGGGAACGCAAGAAGGTGGTTCGATAGCCTCCCCCAAGGCAGCATTAGATCTTACCGAGATCTAATGGATGCTTTCCACAGGAGGTTCTTTCAGAAAGCGGAAGCCCGAATCACTTCGGCTCAGCTGCTTTCTATACGTCAAGGTCGCGACGAAAAGATCAGCGACTTTATGACGAGATTCCACAAGGAATGCCTACAAGTAGATGATCTCAATGATCTACTTGTCATTTCGGCATTCCAAAATGGAATCCTGCCCGGAGCTCTCTACAGAAAGCTCGTGGAATGCAGTCCGCAAACAGCTCAAGAGATGTGGGACATTGCGGACCAGTTCTCCCGTGCCGATGAGGCAGACCGTCGCAAACGGTCTTTAGACAGCTCATCCCGAGGAGACAGGAGGAAGCCCGATCATAGCGATCAGGGACATCCTCGCCGAACTCCTTTTGGCGATCAGGGACATCCTCGCCGAACTCCTTTTGAAAGGATTCAAAGGACTCCGGTGCAAGACCGATTGGGGCCACGTCTCAATCCTGAGAAGCCGCCCGCTCAGTTCGTACCATTGAACAAGTCGAGAGCGGAAATTTTCGAACTGCATTCCGATATGTTCGAAAAACCAAAGCGGATGACGAAATCGGCCGCGCGTCGACCTCAGGATCAATATTGCTCCTTCCATCAAGACCACGGTCACGATACCGAGGAGTGCCGACATTTGGCTGCAGGTATTGATGCTCTTGTGAAAGCAGGGACGTTAAAAAAATACCAAAGCAAGCAGCCGAAAAAGAACAAAAAGCAGAGAGGTGCGAACTGCGCTCCTCAGGATCTGAAAAAGCAACAGGACCCCGAAGACGATGACGAGCTGCGATATGATGGAGTAATCCTGACTATTGATGTTCTCCCTGCCGGGAAGACTAAATCGTCCCTGAAGTCAGAGCGCAGAGGCTTCAATCGAGAGGAGCCAACGCATAAAAGGCTGAAGCAGGACGACGTGATTACATTTTCAGATGCAGATCCCGTCCCGGCCATCTCTCCTCATCAAGACGCTATTGTCATCTAAGCCGGAGTGGCAAACAAACTGATCCACAGAGTGTTTGTGGATACCGGAGCGTCAGTCAGCATTCTTTTTAAAGAATGTTTCGATAAACTAGAAGTGGATCCAGCTCGGCTCAGTCCGGCTCCACTTCCTCTGAAAAGTTTCGCCCAGGAGGACACCCGCCCTGAAGGTATTATCAGCCTTCCGATCACGGTGGGAAAAGCGCCTACAAGCTCCAGTACGATGATCGAGTTCTTTGTGGTAAAAGCTCGGTCCCCGTACAACATCATCTTGGGAAGAGACTGGCTCAACGCAGTTCGGGCCGTTTGCTCTACTTATCACCTCATCATCAAGATCCCCACTAAAGGTGGGATAGCGGTCATCCGAGGTGATCAAAAGAGAGCAAAAGAGTGTCTGCAGATTGCGCTTAAAAGTGCCGAGCAATCAGATCGGCATCATCAAGCATAGCAATCACAACAGCCGGAGTCAGAGGCAAGCGAAATGACCGAAGTCACACCAGAGTCGAACTCAATGACCGTTCAGTTATACGAAGATGATCCATCCAGAACGGTCAAGATCGGTTTCGCGGGAACGCCTCTACTCCGGGAAAAGACCATCCAGCTCCTCAAGGAGTACAAAGATGTCTTTGCGTGGTCTCCGTTGGACATGACCGGAGTGCCCCCTGAGGTAATCACTCATCGGTTAAATATTGATCCTTCAGTCCGGCCTATAAAACAGAAGCAAAGACTCTTTGCGGCAGAAAGAAATCAAGTCATCCATGACGAAGTCCGCCAATTACTGAAAGCGGATGTATTATTCGAGGTGAAATATCCTTCTTGGGTGGCCAATCCTGTGATGATCAAGAAAAAAGAAGGAGGATGGCGGATGTGCATAGATTTTACCGATCTAAACAAGCACTGTCCTAAAGATTGCTATCCCCTTCCGAACATAGATAAAAAAGTAGAAGCTTTGATCGGCTTCGAAATTTTCTGTTTTCTTGATTTATACAAAGGCTACCACCAAGTTTTAATGGATGAGAATGATGCTTCAAAAACGGCTTTCATTACTGACTTCGGCATCTTTACTTATAAAAAGATGCCATTCGGTTTAAAGAATGCCGGAGCCACATATCAAAGGATGGTAGATAAGCTTTTTCGGCATTTGATCGGAAAAGAGGTTGAAGTGTATGTTGACGACATAGTCGTCAAAAGCAGAAGCACTTCGGAGTACGAAGACAACCTCAAATCCACCCTCGACATGCTCAAAAAAGCCAACCTCAAACTCAATCCCCAAAAATGTACCTTTTTGGTAGATTCGGAAAAGTTTCTGGGTTGTTGGGTTTCAAAGGACGGACTCAAGGCAAATCCCTCAAAAGTTCAAGTTGTTCAGAACATGGCGATACCGAAGTCCATACATGATGTGCAAAGGCTAACTGGATGTCTAGCCGCACTGAATAGGTTCCTTTCCCAAGCAGCCGAAAAGCAACTGCCGTTCTTCAAAGTGTTGAAAAAGGCACCAAAGTTTGAGTGGGGAGCCGAGCAGAAAAAGGCTTTTGACGAGCTCAAAAGTTATTTAGCCAAGCTTCCAATTCTCTCTGCTCCAACAGATGCCGAAGTGATATTCTTATACTTAGCGGCATCAGATCAAACCATTAGCGCGGTGCTTGTACGAGAAGAAGGCCTAAAGCAGCTTCCCATCTACTTTACAAGCCGAGCATTAAGAGGTCCAGAAACAAGGTATCAACCTCTGGAAAAAATTGCTCTGGCGTTAGTAAATGCAGCAAGGAGACTGCGGCCATACTTCTATGCTCACAAGGTATGCGTCTTAACCGATCTGCCACTTCGGCAAGTTTTGACCAAGCCAGAAGCATCAGGCAGAATCGCCAAATGGGCCATAGAGTTGGGAGAACACTCAATCGAATACCTACCTCGGAAAGCCATCAAGGGACAAGCCTTGGCAGATTTTCTTACAGAGGCAAAGTTCGATCAAGTAATCCCTGTCATTGCCGAACAGAAAAATTCTGCCAATACCGAACTAGCACAGCCCCTGGAATCCGAAGTAGAGCCGCCGGATTGCTGGAGCGGATTCGTAGATGGAGCTTCGAATAAAACGGGAAGTGGAGCTGGTATTCTACTTATCGCTCCCGACGGACACGAGGTAACTTATTCACTTCGGTTCTTGTTCCCAACCACTAATAACGAAGCCGAATACGAAGCTCTCCTTGCCGGACTCCAGCTAGCGCAAAGTCTATTTATCAAGTCTCTCAAAATCCATTGTGATTCACAAGTCATAGTGAATCACCTGTTGGGTACAAGTGAAGCCCGTGATGAGAGGATGAGGAAATACTTGGACAAAGCGCAAAGCATTAGCCGAAGTTTCTCTTATTTTCGGATAATCCGCATTCCCAGAGCGGAAAACAGCCGAGCAGATACTTTAAGTAAGTTAGCCTCATATCCAAGCTCAAAGGTGGAGGAATTGATGCACCGAAGCATTGATGAAGCTGAGGTACATTCAGTAGCTAGCTCGCCGAACTGGATGACGCCGATCTTACAGTATCTAGATCAAGGACAACTGCCCCAGGATAAGAGAGAAGCTCGGAAAATCACATGCCGAGCACTTCGGTACGAACTTCATGGAGGAGTCCTATACAGAAAGTCCTACCTTCAGCCGTTATTGCGATGTGTAGGGCCAGAAGAGACGGACTACATCCTTAGAGAAGTTCATGAAGGATCTTGCGGTAGCCACATCGGAGCTAGAGCTTTAGCTAAAAAAGTTCTGAGATGGGGATATTATTGGCCAACTTTGGTACAAGAAGCAGTGCAGCTCGTCAAGACATGTACGAAGTGCCAAATCCATGCAAATATCCCAAGGATGCCGCAGACCGATCTATGTGCTATGCAAAGCCCTTGGCCTTTTATGCAATGGGGCATAGACATAGTAGGACCACTACCACAAGCTCCTCGGCAAATGAAATTCCTTATCGTTGCCGTGGATTACTTCACGAAGTGGGTAGAGGCTGAACCATTAGCTACGATAACGAGCTCGAAGGCATTGGATTTCGTCTGGAAGAACATAGTGTGCCGATTTGGCATACCCCACATCCTCATTTCGGATAATGGGACTCAGTTCACCGACAAGACATTCAAGAATTGGTGCCAAGAGCTGAATATTCAACAGCGGTTCACTTCGGTCTCCCACCCACAAGCAAACGGACAAACGGAGGTAACAAACCGTATCTTGGTGAAAGGGTTAAAAGCTCGGTTAGAACAAGCCAAAGGACAATGGGTAGAAAATCTCCCTCAAGTCCTATGGTCCTACCGAACTACACCCAAAACCTCCAACGGCGAAACTTCGTACAGTCTGGTGTACGGCACTGAAGCCGTGATTCCGGTTGAGATCGGCGTACCCAGTCCCCGAACTCTAAATTTCTCCTCAGAAATGAATGATGACGGACTGAGAGCCGAACTAGATCTGGCCGAAGAAAGAAGAGAATTGGCCTGCATAAAAGCAGCCAAGTACAAGGAGCAAGTAGCCCGGTATTATAACCAAAGGGTGAAAAAGCTACAATTTCAAGTGGGAGATCTCGTCTTGAGAAACAACGAAGTAAGCCGAGCAGAAAAGCTGGGCAAACTCGAACCCACATGGGAAGGTCCATATCGGGTGTCAGAAGTCCTCGGCAAAGGGTCTTACAAATTGACTCACGTGTCAGGAGAACAAGTACCCCGAACATGGCACATTTCCAACCTCAAGAAGTTCCATTTGTAAGAGACAGTCCGGTCAGTCAGTCTTGTGTCTAGTTCGGTCCTAGAGGTATGTGCTTTCTTTGTTTTTTACTTGTTCTTTGTGCTTGTTTTATAAAAGTTTAAAATCTTGTTCGTCCTTTTTATTTGTCTATGTGCGTTTTGTCTGTCTATGTGCGTGTCGTCTCTTACAAATGTTACTGAGGTATCTTGTTCTTCGAAGGCTGATCCCCTTTTTAGAACATATATAAGCCAACGATTGTGAGTCCAAGCTTCTAAGGAGGATACAAGACCACAATTCAGCTTAAGAAACAAGCAGTTCGTCTGAAACGAACTGCAACAAAGGGAAAGTCCGATCCACGCGATAAAACTCGCCGAATTAGGACAAGGGAAAGTCCGATCCCCAAATTAGGACAAGGGAAAGTCCGATCCGAGCGATAAAACTCGCCAAATTAGGACACAAGCTTAGTCCGGTCAAAGAAATTTACTTCATAAGACCAAAGACGAGTCCGGTCAAAGAAGTTTACTTCATAAGACCAAAGACGAGTCCGGTCAAAGAAGTTTATTTCATAAGACCGAGGACCAAGTCCGGTCAAAGAAGTTTACTTCATAAGACCAAAGACGAGTCCGGTCAAAGAAGCTTACTTCATAAGACCGAGGACGAGTCCGGTCAAAGAAGTTTACTTCATAAGACCGAGGACGAGCACGATGAAATTTTTTCGCTGAGCTGTAAATACGCAGTGATAGAAGCGAAATGAAAATTTCATTTATTAAATCTTGTTCGGCATATAATTCTGCTGCCCTACGAGAAGGCGTTACGCCATTACAAAGGACTATTCTACTGTCCATGGTTGCTAAAGTTGAGCCATCTATTCACAAAATCCTCGTGAAGCCGAGTTCGGCCATTCCGGGCAGCTGAAGAATAAGCAGGTCGACGAGATGCTCTAATCGACCTACCGCCTCTTCCCTGAGCCCGGGAAGCTCTAGCACCTCGGCGGCGAAGATTCTCTTCACGAATCATTTGCCGATCTTGCTCACTCATAGTCACCGCTCCTCTGCGAACTTCAGTCCGTCCTCGTCTTGACGTCTCCGGTTGTTCCTGAGTTCGTTGCTGACTTGGAGTAGGGTTTTGAGCAAGTGAATCAGAGGTTTGAGCTGGAGTGCGACCATCTGTTGGCGGGAAATGCCTAAGGAATCTCTCGATTGAGGGATGCCGGGAAAGAATGATGTCGTACCGAGAAGCCCAGCGCCGCAATGATTTCACGACTTGTTGGCAAGCCGAGCTCTCCAGCGCATTGTTCCTCCGGAGTACATGATATTCCTCCCACAGTTCGTCAACTCGTTCCTGAACTTCAGAGATGGTCATTCCCCCGCGCCTGCAGATGAAATCCTCATACGCAGTCCTCTCAGCGACGGCAGTATTCAGCTCGGCCTCCAGATCTTTCTTTTCGGACTCTAAGTCCTTATTGTCGGCCTCCAGCTTCACTAAACAAGCCAAGAGTTCGTCATTCTTCATCTGGTCAGCTATGGCTTTTTTCTCAGCTTCGTCTAAAGCGGAAGAGTACAGCCGCTTCCAGTGAAGTACCTCCAGCTCCTTAAGAGTTAAGAATACAAAGCAGCTATGTCAGTTCGGCATTTCATTTTACTGAGCAGGTAGTAAACCACAACAGGAGTAAAAGAGAGTACGAAAAGCTATACGAAGACACAAGTGTAGAAAGAAGAATTTTTTCATTCATAAGAAAAAAAATTTTTTACACAAGGAGGGCTTCAAGGCCATTTTACAAGAAGGAAGAAACTAAACTAAGAGAAGGGAGACGAAATCATACTCCGCCAGCTTCGTCTCCGGCTCCTCGGTGAGGTTCAGCTTCCTTCTCCTTGTCTGCCTCAGCTTCAGCCTCGGCCTCCCTGCTCCCCCCAGCCTGCTCGGTGCCCCCATCACCGATCAGCAGCACCTCTTGCTCGGCCTGCCTGTCTCCGGTCTGCTGATCAAGCTGCTCGGTCTCACCCTCTCCGTGGAAAATTGGAGCGGGTGAAACTGGCCCTAAGGAGGCAAAGATAGCCTCCATATTCTCGTCCCGGTCAGCTCGGCAACTACGAACTCGGTCAGCAGAAAGCAGGACCGAGGACGAAGCAAGCTCCTCAAGGAGCGGCAGACTCTGGAGACGAGCTGCTATCTCTCGGCCGTACAGCGGCAGGACGACTTCGGGCCCCTGCTCGGCATTATCGGTCATCAGTTTCAGCAGATCACCGACAAAGGCCGAAAATTGATTGCTCAGAAAGAGTTTCTCCGCGAAAGCACGGAGAACCTCCCCTTGGGCAACCACGGCGGCAGCATCCCTCCGTTTCGTCTGCTCTCGCTGGATGACGAGCTGGTTTTTGGCAAACTGGGCTTCATCCTGGGCCGAGATCCTAGCAGCTCTGGCCTTCTCAAAGTCTGCCTTAGCCTGTTCGGCCTGGTGACGAGCAGCCGCCAACTTCCTCTGCATCTCAGCATAGTCGCTGGACGCTTTAGAGAGTTCGACTGCGACGAGCTTGCTGAGCATGCTATTCCTCTGAAAATGGAAAAAGGAAAGAGTCAACAGAGGGGCCACCAAAAAAACATAGGAAAGAAGCAAAGCCAAAGAATCAAGAAGAGAAGTTACCTCAGCAAAGTCCGTTGGCCATGCAAAAGGCTCACAGACATGCTCCGAAGGGGGCGCCAAGACGATGTCTCTCTCCGGCGCTCTTGGGGGCTTCTGGGTCTTCCCCTTCCCCTTTGCCGAAGTGGACTCCGGCTTTTTTGGATCCGAAGAAGAGGTCTTCTGCCTCTTCGGATTCTTCTCGGCATCAGGCGCCGAGCTGGTAGCCTTCTGTTTCTCCGGCTCCTTAAGCTCGGAGGATTTGCGGCTAATCTTATTTAGCAAGTTCACTGCCAAAAAGCAAGAAAGCAAGGTTAGTTTTCGCCACAAAAGCAGTAAGGCACAAAAAAGAAGTCCTCACCCTCAGTCTCTTCGTCCGAAGACGAGGAGTCGAACACGAAGTCGCCCTTGACGAGCTCAGACTCCAGGTACTGCTTCCTAATCATAGGAATCTTATTGAGCTCGCCCTCGAGCTCTTTCAACGGTTCTAACCGAGGATGAGGAATCACGGACTTCGGCCCTCTCTAGGGAAAGCCCGGAGCCGCTGTCCTATTATAAAAAAAGAAGCGATGTTGCCACTTTGGCCACTTGGTTTTGCAGAAGGCCCTAAAAGGCCGTAAAGGGATCAAGTAAAACCAAGATCCTTTTCTCTTAAACTGGAAAAAATTAAGGATTGCCCTCAGAGACAGATCCTTATCTAGCCTACGCAGTTCGGCAGCAAAGGCCGATAAGTGCCTCCAAGAATTCGGAGTCACCTGACCTAAAGGGAGTTGGAAAAAATCAAGCAGCTCTACAAAGGCAGGGGGAAGAGGGAAACGAAGCCCGCATTCCAAGCCGGCTTCATAAACGGTGGCGTAACCCTCCGGCGGCGAGTCAGCCCTATGAAGGTCGTCGGGAATCGCAACCTTCCCCCCAGGAAAAAAATATTTTTCGTGTAGGGATATCACAGTATCCTTACTCAAGATGCTGTGAAAATACTCTACGGTCTTCTCCCCGGATTCTTTCCGGCTAGAAGACTCCTTACCCCCTTTCCTACCGCTACCTGACTCAGAAGAAGAAGAAGAAGACATGGTTCTTACTCTTTGAAAGTCTGAAGAAATTCTGAAGAAATTCTTGAAAGCGGAAGGAAATTTTTACGCAAAAGAGAGAGAATGCAGAAGAAGCAATAGCAAAAGTGTTCAAATGATGAAGAAAGGACGTATTTATCAGATTCGGAGAAGATTTCAAAATCATCGCACCGTTTCGAATCCCACCTTTTCAGGATTCAACGGCCGGATTTTACTGTCGCATTTAATGCAGTCACGCGCAAGGCACGTCCCCTAACGTCAGCCTCCCCCGTACCTCTATCCAGAATGCCGAAGTGACTCGCTTCGCCGAAGTGATTCACTTCGCTTTTCGGGGGGTAGTGATGGGGTACGTACTAAACAAGCCCAATAGCAGTGACGGCCCATCAGCCCAAAGCCCAAGGAAGAGTATCAGTTCGGCATTACCAAAGAGTTCGGCCCCAGCCTACAGCTCGGTAAAAGCCGACCAATCAAGCTCTACTCTCAGATCGGCAAAAGCTGCTCGGCAATAGTTCCGCAGTTCGGTCTCAGTATTCGACCGAACTGAGAGATAGTGGACTCATGTAGAACCTCCACGACCTCCACTACACGATCTATTTAGTGGTGTCAACTCATGCAGGATCTCATGCAGGATAGCGGACCAAACAAAGAGATAGTGGACCCATGCAGGATCTCATGACCTCCACGACATCCACTACCAAGTTAGTGGTGATGCAAGCCACGACCTAGTTAGTGGTGATGCAAGCCACGATCTTAGTTCAATGTATAAATAGAACTTAGATCAGATAGACTAGAGAAAGAGAGCTCTCTAGACATCAAATATCATATAGCAAGTCTGTATTTGTAAGCTGAAAACCAGATCAAGCAATACAATCTTGCCCTCCTTTCTTCCCGTGGACGTAGATTTACCTCAGTAAATCGAACCACGTAATTCCTTGTGTCGTGATCTATATTTTCTTTTACCCGCATTTATTACCATCAGAAATTCGCCCAACCATCAAATTGGCTTCTCAGTTTCGCAAACACGATCATTCTCCACCAATCGGCCGGCGAAGGGAGCCAATCGTCGAGCGGAGAGGGGGCGGCGATGGAGAAGCGGGCGAATTACGGATTCGAAATGCCGCTGCATTATCCGCGATACGCGAAATCGGACTACGAGAAGATGGATGAGGAGAGGCTGGATTTGCTTCTGCAGCAGTATGGGCTGAATTTTGGGGGCGATTTGGAGGAGAAGAGGAGGTTTGCGATGGGGGCGTTTCTGTGGCCGGATCAGTTTTGATTCAATTATTAGATTAATTAATTATGCGAGGGGTTTGTTTAGGTTAGGTATAATATTATCTTTGGCTTTGTGTTTTTCTACTTCTCCATTTCGAGATGTTGCTTGTAAAGTTAAGTATAAGAGGTGGATTTAGTTTTATACTCCATTACTAGTGTTTTTTTTTTGGTTTAATTTGTTGAGGCTGACAAGAACAAATTCGATTACCTTCACAATTTGATTTGCCGGATATTTTGTTTGATTACTTGGACATTAAATTACTATTTCTAACTCAATTCACAGTTATTACGCCGAGAATCAACAATATTGATTATTGCCAATTTTTGCTGCAATCATATCCCCAAAATTTTCAGCATAACTCAGTCACGTAGATATAGGAAATGATTAATTTGGTTGGTAGCAGAGGCCAAGAAGAATTCTCAAGCTCGTGCCCAAGAAAATCTGTTCGTGTGTACTGAGGGAGGCTACTTTGCCATGGGTAAAATAGAACAGAGAGAGACCTTTACTGAGCGAAGGTGGCTAACAAAATAATGTTCCAAATTTGTTATTTTGGGATATTTATAATAAGAGTAAAGATTTATTAACAAAAATTATACAGTGCCTTTAAATTTTAAACTGGTTCTTATTTTAACCGGGTTTTTTTATTAACTATTATCCCTTTACTTAATTACCCTTTAGCTATATTTGTAAAGTTAAATCAATATCAAAGTACATTGATTATATATGGAAATGGAGTGTGAAAATATTAAATACGGATAGTCACTTTTATTAACTATTATCTCTTTACTTAATGACCATTTAGTAGAATATGAGTCTCACTTATATATTAGTAGTTTTACATGAAATGTGATATGAGTCAGTGGAATGTAAAACCCTATTACTCCCACTGTTCCAAGATAAGAGCATCCACAATGGCGCCCGTCCCGACGGACGTCCGGCCGGCGTGCCGGAGTTTCGCGCGGGACGTCTGCCATTGCGCAGCGGTGACGCCGATATGGACGTCCGCGCGGACGTCCCGATTATTTTATAATTTTTTTTCTGAAAATTCTATAAATACGACTCGTTGAACTTTATTTCATTCGCACCACTTTTTTTGTTAAAATGTACCTTTCTTTTTTTATTTAATGAAATTTTTATTCTGTAATCGTGGTGAAATTTTAATTCCGTAAATTGTTTAATTTGGTGAATTTGTGAATTTTTATTATTGTGGGAAGTCCGTCGGGATGTCCGTCACTATGCGGTGGGAAGTCCTTATGACGTGGCATGAGGTGTTTTTGAGATGTCCACGGGGATGTTCGCCGGGACATCCACACCACTGTGGATGCTCTAAGCGAAACACTTCTTTTGGCACGAGATTTAAAGAATTGATATTTAAAGAGTTAAAGTAGATAGAGTAAAATATGAGAGAGAGAAAAAGTAGAAAAGTAAAGAGGGAATAAAGTGGGTGGAGAATAAAGTGGGACATCTCAAAAGAAATACGACTCGTTTATCTTGAGACGGACGAGAAAAAATTCACTAGTCAAGACACACCGACACACCAAGGTGTCATTATGACATGGCATGTCTACCCAATAATTATGTGACAAATGGAAAGTGATTAATACTCAAACTAATCATACATAATATGTAATTCACTTCTTTAGAAAAAGGCCAAAATATGGTAACGCCTTTTGAACTTCCTATATATGAAAAATATGCATCCATGTATATTCACATAATTTCGTGATTAGTCTTCTGAACAAATTCATTGAAATTATTTTAATTAACTTAATTTTGTTAATCTTTATGATATTAAACATGATGTAAAATATTTTAGTTAAAACTTAATTTTCATATGATATTACTGTAATTAACTTTTTTTTAATTTTCATATGATATACACTTTAGTTACTTTTAATTAATTTAATATTATTAATTTTCACATGATATTAATTGTGATGTAAAATATTTTTGCGCATATTTAAAATATATATGGTTTAGTTTTTTTTTTTTTGCCATTGCACATCATTAACCATATGAATGATTAGAACATTATCAAAAAAAATAATATTATTACATCAAATATATCTATATGGTATGAAAAAACTCCAAAAACAAAATACAATAGATCTACTCATGTAAAAATAGCAATTAAATTCAAAATTAAAAATAATTAAAATAAATACTAATCGTGATCACACTAACCCTTTCAAAATTAGTATATAAATAGTTAATATAGTATTAAATATCTGTGTACATCATAAATGAATAAATATTACTAGTTCAAACTTAAAATTATGATAAAAGTCTTTCAAAAATATTTTCTTAATATATACGTTGTATATGTGTGTGCATATGAATGCATATTTGAGATTTGTAGGAGTATATAGGAAGTTCACAAATATTAACATAAGTAAGTATTTTTCCAAATAAAGTTAAAGTCCCATTAGGTGAGATTAGTTTAGGTGTTAATCTATTTCCATTTGTCAAATAATTATTGGATAGACATACCATGTCATAATGACACCTTGGTGTGTCTTGACTAGTGAATTTTTTCTCGGGACGGAAGGAGTACCACTTATGATAAAAATGAACCAAGACTCCTATTCGAGGACAGTCTAAAATGAAAAAACGATACTCTTATTCGCGGACGGAGGGAGTAAATTTTAAGAACTATTTAATAATAAAATAATTGAATGTAAAATATTATTATTACTTTTTTGGATGATAACCAATAAATTAAGTATATATATATACATATAGTCATTTTTATTACTTATAATTATAATAAGAATAATTTAATAATAAAATAATTGGATATGAATGACTATGATTATTTCGTTAGAAGGTACACTAAGAAATTAAGTATATATACACATGTAGCTATTTTTGTAATTTAGATATGTCAAAATTATTTAAAATAAAATAATTGGATGTGAATGGATATGATTAAATTGTTGGACAATGATACTAAAGAAATAGTAATGTATATATGCATGTAGTCACTTTTATAACTTAAAATTTTAAGAATTTAAAAGTACTATTATTATTTCATTGGATGATAAAACTAAGAAATTAAGTATAAAATCATGTAGTCATTTATAACTTAGAATTTTTCAGAATTATTTATAGTAAAATAATTGGATGTGAATGACTATGATAATTTATTTTGATAGTAACACTAAGAAATTAAGTATATATGCTTTAGTCATTTTCATAATTTAGAAATTTAAAAATTATTTTAATAATAAAATAATTGGATGTGAATGACAATGAATAAATTGTTGAATGATAACACTAAGAATTTAAGTATATATGCATATAATCGTTTTTATAACTTAGAATTTTAAGAATTATTTAATTATAAAATACCTGTAAGCGAAATATTATTATTATTCTTTAGATGATAACACAAGAAATTTAGTATATATGAATGTAGTCATTTTTTATAATTTGAAAATTTAAATATTATTTAATAATATAAATAAAATATGAATTGGATGTGAATGCCTATGATTTGGATGCGAATGCCTATGATTATTTCGTGTGATGATAATACTAAGAAATTAAGGAATCAAAATAAACACATGAATTTAAAAATTAAGGAATCAAATGTTTCTCAGACATAATCTTGGCAACAAAACATGGCATAAGAAATTAATCAAATATCCATGTAGTCGTTTTTATAACTTAGAATTTTAGGAATTATTATTATTACTTCTTTGGATGATAACATTAATAAATTAAGTACATATATACATGTAGTCATTTTTATAACTTAGAATTTTAAGAATTATTTAATAGTAATAAAATAAAAGGATGTGAGTGACTATGATTATTTCATTTGATGGTGACACTAAGAAATTAAGTACAGTATATATGCATATAGTTATTTTTATAATTTAGAAATTTAAAAATTATTGTATTTAATAATAAAATAATTGATGGTGAATGACTATAATTAAATTGTTGGACAATAATTCTAAAAAAAATAAGTATATATGCATTTAGTTTTTTTTATAACTTATTTTTAATAATTATTCAATAATAAAATAAATTGTCACGCCCGCATTTTCTAAGGATAGAAAACAGGGTTGATCGCGACTAGGGGATGATTAAAGAAGCGGGAAGAAAGGGGAAAACAATACAAATCGACCATAGCTCGAAACACATGGGAATAGCTCGAATAAAATCAGAGTGTCTCAACAATCAACAACTCAAAAATGAATATTATTTCATCGATACAAGAACTCAAAAGAAGGACAACTACTTAGCGGAAGCATTTGAGAGAAGGAATATGCCACGTGTGAAGACATGACACATTTTACACACTTAAATTTCTTCAACACCCACCGCACCCGTCACGCTCAACCTGCACATTTTTAAAAAGAAATGCAGGGCTGAGTACTTGATGCACTCAGTGGACTCATGCCGAAAACATTTTATAAAAAGTATTTATCATGCCACCATTGAGTGACCTTGGGGTTTTAACTTTAGAAATCGCCCAAGACACTAAAATAATTTCCCTCGTAAAATTCGGTTGATCAACCATTTTCCCATAGATGTCTACCATATCTGATCCATTGATGACAAGAAATGTGGCCACATTCCAAGTTACTAGACCGGCTGACCCAAAAGACGGCTCACGATCCCCATTGGTGTACACTAGCCTGAGTAGGGACTCACTCCCTAGTCAGATCCGAATTCGATTATCCATAGATGGCAAAAGCCACATTAGATAGGTTCCATAGATAAAAAAAACACGGCATGACAAATATTCTTATCATTTTCACATAAAAATATACTTAGGGCATAACCCTTATTTAAAAAGAAAGCCCACCTCAAATTCTTAATCCGAAATTATTTCCTTTCCCTTGATATCACGTCTCGCTTACAAGGAATCACCTTTAGCATTTAAATAGCACATAAATCAACACAATGAATCAAGTAAATAAATAAGATGCATGCACCCTAATTAAAATCGTTTATCTCGTTTCTCGGTTTTTGATTATTCGGCGGCCGCCCAAGATTCCTCCGTTGGCTCCTCGTAATTTTTTCATCACGATATCAAAACGTATTCCCAAAATTATTCAAGCACATAATTAAATTATCACAACAAATTTTTTAAAATCAAAAGCCCAATTTTGACTCCCACTTCCCCATTCTCGACTCTCTCTCTTCCTCTTTCTCTATCTTCCTACTTCTCTCTCTTCGTCGACATATTGCAGAGGATTCCTCCAAATTTCTGTCGGTTTTCTTCAATTCATTCCACGTCGTCGTTCCTCCGTTGCTGCTGGTCGTCGTCCGTCGCTGCTGGTGTCGGCTTCTCCAACAAATCCCGTCGCCTTCCAACACAACCCCGACAGGATCTTCTTCAGTCGACCGCTCACCGTCGAAATCTTGATGCCACTGCTCCCGGGAAGACGCGACGCCGCTGCTATCAGCAGCCTCCGTCGGTCAGTCTCCGCCGCAACCGTCGCCCCGACGCTGCTGCGGTCCAGAACTTCTCCAGCGACGAGGACGAGCTCCTCCGCCGTCGATCCGCTGCCGTCCGTCCAATCCAGCCATCGTTCATCACCTAACCAACCCTGAAACGTCCCGAAACCAACCCGAACAGCCTCGCACAACCCCGAAAGATAAGTTCTGTTTACCAAATTATGTTCTTTTACGTTTTCGATTAATTGTCGTGGGGTGTTCAGTTGTATTGTTCGGTTCATTGTTGAATATTGATTATGTTAAGTGTGCGAGGTTGATGTATGAGGTATACTATGCTTATGAACTGTAATTGATCGATTGAAAAGGAGTATACCTTGAACAGATTTTGAGAAAACAACCTATAGCTCCCTCCTTCGAGTTGGGTTCTCGGTTTCTTGAATCTGATTGAGAAGAATAGGTCTTGGTTTTCTTGTTTGCAGAGAACGATAGATGAGGGAAAAAGAAACTGATTGAAGATTTAATATAGAGGAAGGGTGGTTAAAGATATGAGAGAGATTTAGGGGAGAGAGGGGCGGTTTTTCTAACGTGGGTTGAGGGGGAGAATTCGATTTTTTTTTTTGAATTAATTTGTATTTGTTTAATATTTTATTTGCAGATCACGGAGGAGGAAAATCTCTGCAGAATCTTTATTTAAGGAATAATTGGTGACCAAGTCAACTAGAAAAATATTTAATTAGATTAATTTGATTTTTTATTCTCTCCCTTTTTTCCGGGGTGTTACATAAATAGATACAAAGTACTAGTATTATGTTTTTTATGATAGCATTAATAAATAAGTATATACAATGTAGTCATTTTTTATAATTAGAAATTTTAAAATCATGTAATAAGAAAATAATTGGATGCGAATGACTATGATTATTTCGTTTGGTAATAGCACTAGTTAAGAAATTAAGTAATCTCCTCGTCTCATTCAAGATATTCACCTTTCCTTTTTAGTTGTCTCACTCAAGATGTACATTTTCTGTATTTGGAAATAAATCCCACTCTCCACTCTACTCATTAAAATATTCAACTTTTTTTCTCTCTCTTACTCCACCTAACAACTTCTCCTAAAATCTTTTTCCACTAAAAAATGTGGACATTTAGAGTGGGACGGAGGGAGTATATATATGCATGTAGTCGTTTTTATAAGTTTGAACTTTAAGAATTATTTAATAATAAGAAAATAATTGGATGAGAAATACTATTATTATTTCTTTTTTATGGTAACATTTGAAATTAAGTATATATGCATAGGTGCTAACTAATTTACAGTAATAACTAATAACTTTCAGTTTTGTGTATTAAAATTATCAACACAAAGACATAATTATATCAATACAACATGTAAATTTAAATATCAACACAAAGACATAATTTTATCAACACAAGAATATTGATAAATTTATATCTTTGTGTTGATATTTTTAACATACAAAATTGATATTAGTTATTAGTTATTACTATAAATTAGTTAGTATTTGATCACACACCGTCATATTTTTTATAATTTAGAAATTTAAAAATAATTGGATCCGAATGACTATTTATTTCGTTTGATGATAACACTAAAATATTAAGTATATATGTATATAGTCGTTTTTATAATTTGGATTTTAAAAAAACTATTAAATAAAAAATAATTATTTAGTTTGATGATAATACTAAGAAATTATGTTTTTTTAACACTAAGAAATTATGTTGAATGAAGAAATATTCTCATTGTTGTCAATGAAAGAAGAAATTATGCAACCAATGTTACCTACATAATATATAATTGATTGCAAAGATGTAGTTATATTATTTCATAAACGTGTGATGATTATGGAACACTTAATTTTTGTTAAATGTTCATAGAAGGGTAATTATGTAATACATTAATATAATCAATCATGATACATTTATTGTAAATGTAAAATACCTATAATGTCCGATTTTGCATATACAATTTTTGTTACTTTAGCATTACTCATATATTAAATGTCCCAAATTTGTTATTTTTGAATATTTTTTTACAATTTAAATTTTATTTATCCCTTTTTACATGGACTATTAAATAGTGGATATAATACTCTATTTAAATTATTGCACTTATATTTTATTTTAAAATAAATAATATAAAAGTAGAAAAGTAAGCTCATAGATCGTGGTGGACAAAGAGAGTATTTCTTGAATATCAAAACTAAGAAATAAATATTTATTGACTTAAGTGAAATGAGTAAGAATAAAATATGAGATAATAAAATAAGATAATTATAAGAAAACAATAATAATAAAAAAGAATAAAGTAAACTAGAGTAAAGTAACAAAGAATTTAAAGTAAGAGAAATTTAAGTGTGGTGTATCTGAGTTGGTCAAGAGGTAAAGTGGGGTCAAAAGTTCCGGTTAATGGAAGAGTGATAATGTCTGAGGTCAAAGGTTTCAGGTTTGAATTCACCATGATATTATCTTATATTTAATTTATTTATCAGTGATAAAAAAAATAAAAATTAAGTGTGCTATATATTTCCAAAATATAAAATAACCAATTTTAATGGACGGTCCAAAAAGATACTACTCCCTCCCTCCCAGATAATTTGGGTCAGTTTGACCCGGCACGGGTTTTAAGAAATGTTGTTTGACTTTCTATTAAATGAAGGTATGTAGTGGAAAGGGGTCTCACATTGAGTGGTGGGGTGGGTGAATGGAGTGGTTTTTTTATGTCTATTTTTGGTAATTTTAAAGTGGGACAAATTATGTGGGACGGACTGATATGGAAAATTGGGACAAATTATCTGGAACGGAGGGAGTATAACCCAATACTCATGGGACCAAGGGCATATATTTTACTCTCTCCATCTCAATAAAACTAACTCAGAGCATCACCAACCGTGCTTTTTGTTCTTAGCTAAGAGCACGGTTGTGGGTTTGGTCCCACTTTTATTCATTTTTTTATTTCATGCTCTTAGCTGAGGCACAACACCTCCAACCATTCTCTTCCCCAATAGCATGCTTTTCACTATTCATAGAGGTCTCACTATTCTATTATTCAATTTAAAAACTACAATTATTTAAAACATTTCATTAATAATAAAACTTCATTAAAAAATCCTAAAATGACATTACAAATTCCTAAATATTAAAAACTTACATAATTTAAATCCTAAAAATTTAAGTATACAAAATTTAAATCCTAAAATTTAAAAATTACTACATGATTTCAAATTGAGAAAAAGTTTGAGAGATAGTTTAGTTTCATGTAAACAATTGGGTGATGAATCAAGGTATTTATAGATGATTTGGATGAATTAGAGATTAGAAAAAATAAAAAAAAATTTAAAAAAATTCGATTTTGGGAAGTGGGCCAAAAAAATTTTAATTTTTTTTGGATTTTTATGTTTTTTTTAAAAATAAAAATAAAAAAGTGCATTATATCGATGTCCACTCCAGATGGGGCGAGTGGGCGCCACGTCCAGTCCATGTTGCGCCACGTGGACTGGGCGATTGTCATTCGCAGAGAGCGTGCATTATTCTGCAAGAGATTGAGCTTGCGCTTGAGCACCCGTTGGAGATACTCCGATATTCATTCTTGAGGCAATCCACTTAAATTGGCTTTCAGTTTTAATACTAAAAAAATGGTAGTAGTACTTAACTTTTTTCTTCCCTTTTTTATCTTATTCATTTTTTACTAAACATAATTTTTAAATATCATACTTAAAAAAATGAGTTTTTTGATGGAACTAAAGAAGAACTAGCAATGATCAACGATATCAAGTATGTAGCGCACTGACGAAGCTAAGGCTAAAAAGTTATACCAATCGTATTGGATTGTTATCGGGTTAACCGGATATCGATTCAATTCAATAAATCTCAACCTAAATTTACCTAACCTGAAATCATCGAGTTCTTGTTAGGTCAACCCGATAAGGACCCAAACATAATAAAGTTTGATCCAAACTCATTAACCTTGTACGAGTTCATTAAATTATTCTTTTGTAAATGAATATAAATTCAAAGATCGTGCAACGGTTAACTTGAATCCAAATCCGAAACCTTTGGCCTTAGACAATACCACTCTACCGCTTGGCTAACTCACTTAAAAAAATAAAAGGGAAAGTATAAATGTTCGAGCAGCATGTGACATTAGCGAGATCCCCAAGATCTAGATATCCAAGGGACTAGGGCATCCACAATAGGGACGGATGTCCCGGCGGACAAGCCCACGGACATCCCAAAAACACTTCATGCCACGTCATAAGGACATCCCACTGCACAATAGCGGACATCTCCAAGGCCATCCCAGCGGACAAGCACAATAATAAAAATTCTCGAATTCACAAATATGTAATTTACGGAATTAAAATTTCGACACGAATACGGGGAAAATGCAACCATATTATTTTAAAAAACATACATTTTTAAATTAAAAAAATGCATAGTGTACTCCTCCGCGCCCATAACTCTTCAATTATATCTTTCTGGAGTCGAATATGGGCTTCTTGTTGTCGAAGATCGCAAATGCACGGACCCGATCGACGTCCCCATGAGGTATCCCCATTCGTACATTGGCGATGGCCATGTCGTGGCTTGGACCGGCAGCATCAGCATCTTCATTGGCCCAATCAGTCAGTTTTGGACCTTCATCTTCGACAATCATGTTGTGCATGATAATACATGCCTACATGACATCAGCAAAACAGTCGGTATACCACAACCATGTTGGACCCTTCACAGCCGCCCATCGAGCCTGTAGCACACCAAATGCCCGCTCCACATCCTTGCGCGCCGCCTCCTGACGTTGCGCAAAATAGATCTTCTTTGGATCTATTGGGCATCTGATCGACTTCACAAAGACGGGCCACCCTAGGGTATATCCCATCCGCCAAATAGTAGCCCATATCGTGCTGGTTGCCGTTGGCGACAAAACTGATGGCCGGATCAACGCCCATGCACTGCTCGTTGAAAAGGGGCGACTACGGGAGGACGTCGATGCCGTTGTTCGACCCGGCTACCCCAAAATACGCATGCCAGATCCATAGTCGGTAATCAGCTACGGCTTCGAGGATCATCGTGGGGTTCTTGCCTTTGAAGCCGGTCGTGTACTGCCCTTTCCAGGCGTGGGGCAGTTCTTCCATTCCCAATGCATATAGTCTATGCTGCCCTACATCCCCGGAAACCCGTGCACATTCCCATGTATATCCATCAGAGCCTGGAATTCTTTGGGGGTAGGCTTCCGAAGATACCTCTCCCTGAATATCTCAATGACGTCCTGACAAAAATACTTGAGACATTCGCTGGCAGTCGTCTCGCCGATGTGGAGGTTCTCATCGAACATGTCGGCCGCGCCTCCGTAGGCCAACTGCCTGATTGCGGCAGTGCACTTCTGTATAGGAGTGTGGCCGGCTCTACCACTCGCTTCCTCCCTGAACCTGAAATACATGTATCGATGCTCTAAAGCGTTCACGATACTCATAAATAGCGGCCGGTGCATCATAAAACGTCGTCGGAAAAAGTTCTCCCCAAACCGCGGCTACTCAGCGAAGTAGTCCTCAGACAACAGTTGATGTGCAGCGATGTGGTCCCGGGGTACTAAAGCTCGACGATGGATGGGGCGAAGTACCGTCGGCTGCTGCTACTGCTGCAAGTGCTCTTGTATCAAGCGATTTACCTCGGCGGACGTATAAGCCCGCAATTCTTCATTAATTCGCCCCCTTATGTCATCAGCATCCCCACCACTACCACCCGCACCACTACCACTAGTCATTATTGGATCTACCGATGAAATGAGAAACATAGAGAGAAAGAGAGAAACTCGATAATACAAGTGGTGCAAATGAAATTAAATGCAACGGGCAGTATATATAGAGTTTTTTTTTTAAATAATCAGAAAATGGGACGTCCGCCGGGACGTCAGTCATCGCACCACAATAGCGGATGACACGACGGACGATCTGACGGACGTCCGCTCACATCCGCGGAGACCTCTCGTCCGTCATTTTCGTCTGCTCACCGCTCGTCCGTCGCAATAGTGGACGTCCCGGACTGACGACCCGCTCGCCGGTCGGACGTCCCGCGTCCGCTATTGTGGATGGTCTTATATTGACTCCTAGTTTATAGTTCTCATTTTATCACACTTCTATAAATATGTTCGGTAACTAGATTTTGCTAAAATAATAATAATAATAAATCTATTCTAACTCTACCTAATATTTGGTGACTTGGTGACTGGTGTAGAAGTTAAATTATACTATCTTGATTTGTGTTGATTTTGTATGCCTTATATTCTACTCTCCCCGTCCATAAAAACTAGTCTCATTTTGTTATTTTGGGTTGTACACAAAAAATAGTCTCATTTCTATAAATGGAAACTCTCTCTTTCATACTTTACCACTTTTTCTGTCTCTTAATTTACTACTTTTTCTCTATATATCCCTTACTTTACCTAATTTTTCTCCTTCTCTCTTACTTTACTAAATTTCTCATTAAAATCCATGCCGTTCACAAATAGAACTTTTTTTTTTGAACGGATGAAGTATATTTCTAAGTGCTAAATAAACACAATAAGTAGGTGGGTTCATTAATCCAATTATGATAAGTAGCTTAAATTTATTTTATTGCTCTCAAATTTTTCGTCTTTCCATTTTTGATTGTGATTTAATAAAAAAATTTGGTATGATATCAATTTAGTTTAAATACAACTAATATAACAACATAGAATTTAAATATTAATTTTATTTATTTAATATACCAGTCACCCATTTATGTTAGCTTATTCACTACCACAAGAGATCTCATGTGGCGTATATTTTTGTGTAAATATCTTCACATAAATATATGCAATTAAGATATCATTAAATACAATTATACACATACAAAGTCTTAAAATGCTCCTAGCCCTTTTCAATTAAATATATAATGATTGCATGGGTCGCAATTAAAATCGTCTAAATTTACATCCAACCACTAATATTTTGTCTCATTTATATATATAGGTGTGTCCAAAAGAATCTTAACATCTGGAACCTGCATCCCAATAGATGAATAATTAACCACCTACGTCATTAGCAGGTCAGGATGAATTAAGGTAGAGAAATGGAATAAGGAAGTGTGGAACTTGAAATGGAGGCCCCTACTATATTCCACATGCCCACATCTCCTCCACTTATAACAAATCACACTCCTAATTCATCAATATCCACCGGCTTAAATATACAGTCACATTGTTTCACTCACAATATACAATGCGCTCTAAATCAGGGATATATATGATGAATTGCTAACTCTTTTTATTTATAAAATGTAGTGTATTAAAAATGTTAACACGATGACATTAAAATGTCAATACATAATTTTGTTGACATTTCAATATACTTAGTTTACATTATGTGTTGATATTTTAATGTCATCGTGTTGACATTTTTAATACACTGCATTGATGAGTTAACAGAGTTAACAACTTAAAAAGTTAACAATATAACACACCCCATGTATAGTAAATATCACACGTTGGAAATTTATATTGTATTATATAGGGATGCAGGGGCGGAGCTAGGAATTTGTAGGAAATGGGGCAAATTTATATATGAAGAAATTTTAAAATTTTGAGGAGGGACATTTAGTAGAAGATTAAAATAAATTAATTAAAAATAGGTATATAAATACATGTGATGGAAAACATGAGGTGGGGCAATTGCCCCTCTTTGATTACATGTAGATCCGCCCCTGTAGGGATGTGATCAGTTGCTGACTATTTGCTAATTGCTAACTGCTAGTTATGTCAACAATCTATGTAATAATGTTAACACGAAGCATTTGTATGTCAGCCAAATTTTGTAACATACAAATATATTGGTGTTGATGATACTGTATACTTGCAAGGTCTACGTATCCAAGCTAGCTACTCCCAAGTCCCAACTCCTATATAAGGAAGCCACCCCACCCCACACATCATATCCCTCACACCCACCTCCACCCCTTCACAACACATTCTCTCTCTCTCTCAACATGTATTTGAAAAGCATGTGTAGAGGTATTATGAAGGAAATGGAGGTGTTGCCGTTGAAGCACACAATCACACAATTACTACTCTCAATTTCGATACTACTCCCATTGGTGTTTACCTTTACATGGTCTTCTCTCACCTCCTCAAGTTTAGTACACTTCCAAAACTTGCACTACTTTTCTAGCAACACAATCAACAAGAACTTCTTTTTTCTAGTCTGCAACGGCATTCTCTTCTTCCTCACCAAAACCTCTCCCTTAGCCCGCCCTCCTGATCTCGACGGCCTGAAAGTAGTGGTAGAGGCAGAAACCTATTCGGACAAACATATAAAGTTGGACGAAGAAGAAGAAGATGATGATGATGCTGACGACGAAGAGTCAACGAAGGTGTTTGAAGAAGAACAAGCGAAAGTAGATCATGAATTCGAGCATTCGAGTGAAGGGACGCTCCAAGTCTCGATCAACATAGCAGGGAGTGAAGATGAAGAAATTGAGCTGCAAGATTGTTTCCTTCTCAAAGAAGTTGATGATCGAGATGAAGAGGTGATTATTGGCAATGGAGGGGAGGAAGTTGATGAAATAGAGAAGCTGAGTGACGATGAATTGAACCAGAAATTTGAAGATTTCATAAGGAGGATGAAGGAGGAGTTTAGAATTAATGATTATCAACACAAACAGTTAATATTGGTCAAGTAAAATATCTTAGATCATACTAGTATATTGCAGTATTTGTGTGACTAATGATAGTTTATCCTAATATAATTAATACTAGAAGAAATACGGTGCATAATATTTGTACATTGAGGCATATTTAGTGGTAGCAACTTTCATATGTAATGTTTGATGTTTTCTTGGATATACTAGTATATTTCAAGCATTAGTTGAAATTCAAGAAATTATAATAGAAATATGATTTAAAAAATTTGTTGAATTTTTTAAAATTGATTTTATTTTTGTTATAATTTTGTTAAAATTAATTATTTAGTAGATTATGAATTGTCTTTTTTCCTTCTTTACATTAGTCGTCCATCTAATTATTATGAGTAGATAATATATGAATAGAAGACTCCATATGTTTTTATCGTTATTGAAAGTTTATTTTTGTCGTTTGGGAGAAGTTTAATAATCCATCATTAGATAGATTCTTATATGCAGACAGATTAAGATTGAAGGCGAAATTAAAATTGAAAAGGTTTGGAATGTGGAAGTTGTGTGAAATACGTATTTAAATACAAGTGTAGTATAAAAAAATTTCGTCAAAATGGTAGACTCCTTAGATAAATATGAACCAAGAATTTATATCATAACTAGATTATTATATGGCCAAAAAATAAAAGATTTTATACCGGTGCTCAATGACAAGGGAAATAATGGTGTAGATCTTGTAAGAAAAGATCATTCGGTTTTTTTTCCATTGATTGTATCATAATCAAATAAATAAAGGCTTATTTTTTTGTATAAAAAAAGCACACTTTGGCCAATTGGTCATTTTATACCTAATTTTTAAATATTTACATATATATTCTGAGAGGTGTGATCCGTTGCTAACTTTCTTAAGTTGCTAACTCTGCTAACTTGTCAACGCATTGTATTAAAATGTCAACACGATCACTTTAAAATGTCAACATAAACTTAGTTGATATTTTAATACATTATGTTAACATCGATATTTAAAATATCAACATGGTATATTAAAATGTCAACACAAATTTGTGTTGACATTTTTATTACATTGCGTTGATAAGTTAGCAGGTTAATAATTTAAGAAAAAAGTTCACATTATAACACACCCCTATATTCTGAATTATTATGTTGACTAACTGATTTTGTGTTGACATTTTTATTACATTGCGTTGATAAGTTAGCAGGTTAATAATTTAAGAAAAAAGTTCACATTATAACACACCCCTATATTCTGAATTATTATGTTGACTAACTGATTTTAAAAAAACGTCTACGTTCATTATTTCTGCATCAAGAAGTACTGATATCATTAATTTTGTAATAGTATTATTATTTATTTAAGAGTGAACTACATAAATGGTACCTGATCTTTCACTTTCGCACATAAATGGTACCTGATCTTTATTTTATATCATTTTTTACCTAAAAATCACATTTTTGGTAGCTAATGCAATTTTCACCCCAAAATACCCTCTAAACAAATTCATTTTTCCATTTGTGTCATAAAAGATATTTTGGGCATTGACAAAACTAGTACCAAAAGTGATATTATAATATCTTCTATCATTCTCCTCACTCTTTATACTATTATTATTAATCAATATTAATATTATTATTTTGATGTTATAAATTAATAATTAATTTATTTTTAATATCATTTAAATATACTTAATCATAATTATAGTTATAATTATATTTAATTATTATAATAATATTATTGTTATAATAGTAAAAACTAGTATTAATAATTATTATTGTATATTAAATTAATAACTAATTAATATAGTCTTAATCAAAATTTAAAATTGTGAATTGTATTCATAATGATAAAGAGTTGAATATTTTTAGTTAGGTGTTTCAACCCTAAAATGAGTTATAAATAATTTAATTAAGAATATTCAATTGATTTAATTACTTTAAATAATTAATTTAATTAGGTATTTTGTTATTGATTTATAATATTAACTGAAATTTCCAAAAATATCATCCATAACAAAAAAATCACATGTTTGGTACATAGGGTTATTTTTGTCGTGGAGTATCAAAAACGATATAAAATAAAGATCAGGTACCATTTATGTAGTTCACTCTTTATTTAAATGTCAAATCATGTCTCTTTTTCTTAAACAAATAAACATAAACATAAATTTAAATGTTACGTCACGATAGATTCGAACCTAAGACTTTTGCCTTTAGACATTACCATTCTACCTAACCAACTCACATACACATATTTTATGTTTGCATACATTAATGCTGGCGTACCAAGAATTTAGCTTATGTTATAAAATAATCAATGAATAAAATTATTATAAATTGAAGTTAAAGGATCACTCATAAATCAAAATTGATTCCACTTTTAAATAATAATCCTTGAATACATTGATCAGAATAGTATTACACGTCCATTTCTCTAATGCAATAAATAAAATCACAACGCTAGAAAAACGACATAGAATAATCTAGCTATTGTTGAATAAATTGGTGGACCTTCATTTGGGCTGGTTTTATCTTTGGCCCAGACGATGCTGTGTTGGGCTTGGCCCAAAACTAATTCTCACTCTCCAGATGCAGCCACGTGTACTCTCACCCGGATCAAGGCTTTCAGCCGTTGGATTGTGGTGTGTGCTTGTTATGTGAGAGGTGAGTCCATTCACTTCATTCATTCTTTTGATATTCACTCTCTCTCTCACTCGAAGCTCTCCGAAAACTCTCTCTGTCTCTCTCTCTTTTCTGCTCTCTTCTCCGACGATTCTCCGGCGGTTTCTGTGAGATTTCTCTCGGTTGAAAGGGCTGTAGACCTTGCTACAGTAACAGTGAGGGCAACTACTTCGGTTGCCGGTGTTGGTTGAGAAATAGGGTTTCTGTCTTTGAGGGTTTCGGTGTGAGGTGTTCTCGGACGGTGTAGATCTGGGATGTAGGAGTCTGGTTGAGCTGGAATCTGGAGGGTGAGGTTAATCATCGGTTGATTCTGCTGTGCTCCTTTGGATCTGTGTTCTTGAGAATAGATTTGTGCTATCGGCGAGTGTCTGAGCCGAAGCAGCTTTTCTTCTGTGTTTTCTTTCATTGCATCTTGTGTTCTTACGTGTAACTGCTCCAGATCCGAAAGGATCTGTTTCTTGTAGTACTAATTCGTTTGTCAAGTGTGCAGGGTTGAAGAAGCTGAAGCTGGGAGTGAACTGTAATCTTGTGTAATAGATAGGTCTATTCGGTATTCAAGATTATTTGTAACTTTGATTGTAATATCAGTCGCATGGTTGGAGTTTGACTGAGCTCCCTAATGAAGAACAAAGAGGTCTTGGTAAATAGTGAATCCGACCCTAGTCTGATCCCTACAGTGGTATCAGAGCCACGGGGGGACTAGGTCGGCACGCCAAGTCGCGTAAGGCGGTGGGCAAGTGGAATCCTCCTTCGAGTGGGGATTCACTCTGGTAAATTGGCTGTGACCTTCTTGTTTTACGGTTTTCTGTTATAGTGCCAACATAGGCTTGGGTTTTTTGTTGCTGGTAGTTGGTTCTTGGCAAGAACTTAGGTTTTACTTGATTTCTTGTGTTTTTTGTTTTCGCTTCTGCTGTTGTTGTGTGGTGCTCTGTGTAGTCTGATCCCTAATCTGATCTCACTTCACTTGGCCACTAAGTACTGATACTGCCAAAGTGAACCCCTGCGCCCTCCAAGAGCGAGTGATTGCGAACTGGGATAGCCTTTGCCAGTGTGCTCGTGACAGTCAGGGAATTGAGTCTGGTTCTCTGTGAGAAAGTGTGTTCTAAGTGCTTGCTATATGTCTGTGTGCTTAAAGGTGTGTAAAGCTCTCTGTGTTTGCCTTGCTTCCTGTGCTCTTGTAAAAATCTTTGCAAAAATGACTCAGCCTGTTGGTTTGATCCCTTTCAATGGTAAAAATGACTTTGTGATCTGGAAACAGAAAATGAAATGTGTTTTGATTCAACAAAAGGTTTTTAAAGTTGTTGATGGTTCTTTGCCTGAGGCAACTGCTCAGGACAAAATTGATGAGATGAATGAGTTGGCTAGAGCCACCATTGTGTTAAATCTGTCTGATTCTGTGATTAGGAAAGTTGATCATATTGAATCTGCCTCTGAAATGTGGAAAAATCTTGATTCTCTGTATACAGAGACCTCTATGTCTTCTAGAATGTATCTGCTTGAAAAATTGTTCAAATTTAAGCTTGATTTAACTAAAGACATTGATGATAACATTGATAGATTCCAGAAGCTTGTGCAAGATATAAAAAGATCTGGTGATAAAACCATAGATGAATACACAAGTATAGCTCTAATGAATGCCATACCTGATTCCTATAGTGATGTTAAGGCAGCCATTAAGTATGGCAGGGATACTGCCCCTTTGGAATTGATTGTTAGCTCCTTAAAATCTAAAGAACTTGAGTTAAGGGAAAGGGCAGCTGATAAGAGTGCTTTTAATAGAGCTCTGAGTGTCAGAGGTAGATCTCAGTCTAGAGGGGGTAAAGACACCAATAATGGATCAGGTTCCAACTCTAATTCAAAGAAAAAGAATAGATCTAGGTCCAAAAGCAGGGATCCTAAATCTTTCAGAAAGTGTTTTAATTGTGGGGAAGTGGGGCACTACAAAAAGGAGTGCACTAAGCCTAAGAAGAAGAAAATCCAAAATAATGACACTCAGCTTGAAAGTATTGTCAATGTGGCAAAATATGATGCAAATAATGAATGTGTGTTCATGGTTCATGATCTGATGTATATTAATGCTTCCCCTATGTGTCCTTTTAATTCAAATGATTGGCTGTGTGATTCTGGATGTACTTATCATGTTAGTCCTTTTAAGGAGGTGTTTTCTGAGCTGAAACCTGTTATTAATACCTATGTGTCTATGGCTGATGATAAAAAATGTGAAATCCATGGTATTGGTACTGTGTGTTTAAAGTTTAATGATGGTTTTGTGCTCTGCTTGAAAAATGTGAGGTATGTTCCAGATCTGTGCTACAATTTGATGTCTTGTACTGCTTTAGAAGCTGCTGGTATGGGGGGAAAATGGGGGGATGGATGCATGAAAATTTGCAGAGGATCTATGTGTCTTTTTAAGGCCAAAAAGAAATGTGGTTTATATGTTTGTACTGCAGAACCTCTTTCATGTGCTAGTGCCTCTGCCAATGTGGTTAAAAGTGATAAAACTATGCTATGGCATGATAGACTAGGACACATGAGTGAAAAAGGTTTAAATATTTTAAAGAAGCATGCTATTTTATCTGACTCTGATGTGCAAGGCAGTATGCCCTTCTGTGATACCTGTGTGCTGGGTAAACAGCACAGGGTTTCTTTTCATTCTCCTGTGCCTGTTAATGTGAGCAAATGTGTGCTTGAATATTTGCACATGGATGTGTGGGGTCCTGCCTCTGTATCTTCTCACTCTGGTTCTGTCTATTTCCTATCTATCATTGATGACTTCTCTAGGAAGGTTTGGTGTTTTCTCATGAAACATAAGTCTGATGTCTTTGAGAGATTTAAAACCTGGAAAATGTTGATTGAAACTCAGACAGGTAAGAAGATAAAAGCTATCAGAACTGATAATGGTCTTGAGTTTTGCAATAACCAGATTGATAACTTGTGTGCTGCTTATGGTATTAAAAGACATAAAACTGTTCCTTATACACCCCAACAAAATGGAGTGGCTGAAAGGATGAATAGAACTTTGCTTGAAAAGGTGAGATGTTTGCTTGCCAAATCTGGTTTGTCAAAGAAGTTCTGGGGTGAAGCTTTAATTACTGCTGCTTATCTGATAAATAGATCTCCTTCTGTACCCTTAAATGGTCAGTGTCCTGAGCATGTGTTTTCTGGAAAAGATTTGTCTCTTTCTCACCTGAGGGTATTTGGCTGTACTGCTTTTGTACATACTAAGTCTGATAAACTTGAGCCTAGATCTAGGAAAGGTGTTTTTCTTGGATATCCTGAGGGTGTTAAGGGTTATAGAGTCTGGCTAAGGGATGAACCAGGTTTTAAGGTCATTATAAGCAGGGATGTAGTCTTTAATGAGACTGATTTCCCTTGCTTAGGTCTGACCACTGACCCTGCTCCACTCCCTGTGGACAGTGAACCTCTTATGGAGGAAGAGCCCACAGTACCACTCACTGATGTGGAGAATCAAAATGATACTCCAAGTGAGGTGGAGCAGTCTTTCTGGCATACCTATCCAGTATTTACACCTGTTGAGACACCTCATGAGGGAGATTTGATTGATAATTTGCCCCTGAATGTTAATGACAATGAGATGCATGATAGTCCTATTAGGCAAAACTCTCCTGCTCAGAATATTTTGCATAGTCCAACTGGTGTTCAAAATGCAATTGATAATACTGATTTGAGCAATTATGTGTTAGCCAGAGATAGAACTAGAAGATTGAATGTGTCTAAACCAAATAGATTTGTTGGCATGGTTGCTCTTATTAACCTGGCTTTTAATGTTTTTGAATCTGATGGGGATGAACCCCAGTCCTATAAGCATGCCACTAAGTCAAAGTACTGGAATGAATGGCATAAAGCAATGTTAGAGGAAATGCACTCCCTAAAGATAAACCTTACCTGGATACTTGTTCCCTTGCCCCCTGGTGCATCTGTGGTTGATTGCAGGTGGTTATATAAACTCAAAAATGAGGTGGAGGGCCTTAGGTACAAGGCAAGATTGGTTGCAAAAGGGTTTACTCAACAAGAGGGGGTAGATTATACTGAAATTTTTGCTCCTGTGGTTAAGTTCACTACTGTTAGATTGATGCTTGCTTTGTGTGCTCACTTTAATTGGGAATTGAAACAGATGGATGTAAAAACTGCTTTCTTGCATGGTGATTTAGATAAACCTATCTATATGAAACAGCCTGAAGGCTTTGTTGATCCCAAGTTTCCCAATCATGTGTGTTTACTGAAAAAGGCTCTTTATGGGTTGAAACAATCTCCTAGGCAATGGAATATTAAGTTTAACAGTTGCATGCATAAATTGGGTTTTGTAAGAAGTACTTTTGATGCATGCTTGTATGTTAAAGACCTTGATTCTCCTGTGCCTGTGTTCTTGCTGCTGTATGTGGATGATATGCTCATAATGGGACCTTGCTTGAAAACCATAAAGTCAGTTCAGTCTGCTTTGAGTGAGAATTTTGACATGAAGGATTTGGGTGATGCTCAGAAGATCTTAGGGATAAATATTGTAAGAGATAGGAAGTCTTCTACCCTTGTGTTGCATCAAGAACCTTATGTGTACAAAATTCTTAAAAAATTTAATATGTATGATTCAAAGCCTGTCTCTGTTCCTTTGGCTTCTCATTTTGTGTTGAGTAAAGATCAGTGTCCTCAAACCAAGTCTGATATTGATGCTATGAAAAAGATTCCCTATGCAAATGCTATTGGGTCAGTGATGTACTTGATGGTAAGCACCAGACCTGACATTGCTTATGCTGTGTCATGCCTCAGTAGATACATGTCTAATCCTGGCTCTGTGCACTGGGAAGCTGTGAAATGGCTTCTGAGATATCTTAAAAATACTGCAAAATATGGTTTGTGTTACTCTAAGTGTGAAGATGGTGTTTCCTTAACTGGGTTTGTGGATTCTAACTATGCAAATGACAGGGATAAGAGGAAGTCAACTACCTCCTATGTGTTCACTGCTTGTAGGTCTTGTATCAGTTGGAAATCCCAATTGCAGCATATAGTGGCTCTATCCACTACAGAGTCAGAGTACATTGCTATCACAGAAGCAATGAAAGAAGCAGTTTGGCTAAAGGGAGTTCTCTCTGAACTGAAATTTCTGAAGTTATCTCCTTCTGTGTTTTCTGATTCTCAATCTGCAATTCAGTTATGTAAAAACCCTGTTTTTCATGATAGAACTAAGCACATTGATGTAAGGTTCCATTACATTAGGGACATAGTAGAAAAAGGTGAAGTTTTCTTGCATAAGGTCCATACAGATAAGAATCCTGCTGATATGGGTACAAAACCTTTGCCTGCTGAAAAACTTGTTTTCTGCATCAAATTTTTGCATTTTGATTTAGGTTAGATTGCATGTCCCGGGGTAAAGTCCTCAGTCATTTTACTTGCTTTGGTACAGCTGGTATATGACTTGAGGCTGGAAGTCCTCCTAGACTAATGGGTCTATCCCTCTGGTGTCTGGAGGCAGTGTGGTGGTTCCCCTGAGTGCAAGTGAACTTTTTTGTTCTTTAAAGCTAAGGGGGAATTACCTTGCAGGCTGTGATGATTATTTCACTTTAGCTTATAGCACAAGTTGGTTTCTCAGAATGAAGTCCAAGGTGGAGTATGTTGAATAAATTGGTGGACCTTCATTTGGGCTGGTTTTATCTTTGGCCCAGACGATGCTGTGTTGGGCTTGGCCCAAAACTAATTCTCACTCTCCAGATGCAGCCACGTGTACTCTCACCCGGATCAAGGCTTTCAGCCGTTGGATTGTGGTGTGTGCTTGTTATGTGAGAGGTGAGTCCATTCACTTCATTCATTCTTTTGATATTCACTCTCTCTCTCACTCGAAGCTCTCCGAAAACTCTCTCTGTCTCTCTCTCTTTTCTGCTCTCTTCTCCGACGATTCTCCGGCGGTTTCTGTGAGATTTCTCTCGGTTGAAAGGGCTGTAGACCTTGCTACAGTAACAGTGAGGGCAACTACTTCGGTTGCCGGTGTTGGTTGAGAAATAGGGTTTCTGTCTTTGAGGGTTTCGGTGTGAGGTGTTCTCGGACGGTGTAGATCTGGGATGTAGGAGTCTGGTTGAGCTGGAATCTGGAGGGTGAGGTTAATCATCGGTTGATTCTGCTGTGCTCCTTTGGATCTGTGTTCTTGAGAATAGATTTGTGCTATCGGCGAGTGTCTGAGCCGAAGCAGCTTTTCTTCTGTGTTTTCTTTCATTGCATCTTGTGTTCTTACGTGTAACTGCTCCAGATCCGAAAGGATCTGTTTCTTGTAGTACTAATTCGTTTGTCAAGTGTGCAGGGTTGAAGAAGCTGAAGCTGGGAGTGAACTGTAATCTTGTTTAATAGATAGGTCTATTCGGTATTCAAGATTATTTGTAACTTTGATTGTAATATCAGTCGCATGGTTGGAGTTTGACTGAGCTCCCTAATGAAGAACAAAGAGGTCTTGGTAAATAGTGAATCCGACCCTAGTCTGATCCCTACAGCTATAATAGAATCTCTTGAAGGATCCCACCTCATAAATTACTCTCTATATTGTCCACAATTAAACTAAAGTTTCATAATTTGATTAGTACATCACAACAACCAATACGTTTGTCATATAAAAAAAATTTAAAATGAAATTAAACCTATGATATTGTTGTTCTAGGTTTCTGCTATATAGGCCAGGTACGTGGCTGGAGAATTGATATTTTATGCTAACATATGTGGGCAGAATTCTCCAGATATCATTTTCATGAAGAACTGCGCAAATTGTTTCAAAAACAAGTCAACTTCACAATTATGATTGAATTGGTGAGTCTAACTAATAATATTTTGACAAGTGTTAGTATATAATATCGAAACTAAATACACATAAAATATAAAAACATTTCTCACTTATTTTGTCTATTTTTATTAATTTTTTTGTGCATATAAAATGGAGTATATGAGATGAATGCATAAGAGCGATTATGGTTTTATATATTACCTATCCTATGATTTGAGTAGTATATGTTCATAACTTTTTAGCTGCCTATAAAAAATTACCCATGTTTAAGTCAATCTAGCTAATCATATGATCTTAATCCAAATGTGCGTCCAGTATCAGTTAAAGAGATATTGGAGAAACAACAAACTTTAAACTTTATTTGATTAACAAACAGTAAATATTAGAATTAAATGATCAGAATTACTCACCTAAATCAATTCATTTACGCAAGGTAAGTAAGTAATCTAATATTTACCCAGAAGAACAGGCATTTCCAGCAGGACAGCGCGACCAAAATTGCTACATATTGGACTAATATTGGATACGCAATCATGCACTAGCTAGATTACAATTAAGGATGTCAATCGGGCGGATTTTGGGGCGATCCTAATCAGGTTGTGGACTAATCAGATTGTTGATTCATTGGATGTGGGCTAATTTGGTTGTGATTTTGTCGAGTTGGAAATTTTCAACCATAACCCTAAACATTCGTGTTTCGGGCTAGGCAGCGTACCAACCAAATTGCTACCAATAAATTAACATGTGATCATTCGAATATACACTTATGAAAATTAGTTATGTTTGTAGAATATTAAATATTTCACTATGATAATTTTGAAAAATATATGCTTGAACACAAACATGATTAAATGTCAATTTAAGATTTCTGTCAATAAAATAAAATATAAATACATTTTGAAATATTTTGAAGCATATTTTAATACTCAAAATATTTCTTATTGTAAATTTAAATATTTAATTTATTTATAGATTATTATATTAATAAAAATCTAATATATGTATATTGAATATAAAATGGAACGTTGATTTTTTTAAAAAAAATAATTATTTATACTATAAAAATTATTTATAAAGAGTTGAATTAGGTATAAACATGATGGAGCAATTGACAGAAGATTCATTTGTGTCTAATCTATCGAGTCAACCTAACGAGTTCTGGATCAGCAAGTACTCAATCTGAGGATACGTTAATCAGGTTGTAATTTTACTGGGCAAAGTATTTTCAAATCTGATTCTCTAAATTTAACAAGTTATTCGACCAATGCACATGTTTTAGACAATACTAACATCCCTAATTACAATAAGCATGTACTATGATTTAATGATTAATTAACCAATTAGCGACTGTCAAATGTTGCAGTGAGGTGTATCTCATGTTTTCACACAGTCATAGTAATCATGTAATCATAAACCCCAAGAATAATGTGATAGCCAAATATGGAATGAATACGGCAATGTTACAATCATTTGTGCTAATTGACTGAAACAAATAATCATGCTAAATGGATTTATTACATGATGCCGTGCCATAAAATTGAATGATTTGGATAAGTTCTTTTTAGTCCGATTATAGACAATTTTAATTTAATCAAATATGACTTGACTAATACAATAATTCAATTCAATCTAATATTTGACCTCAATTTAATCATGTTTGCATGATTAATAAAAAAATCATTTTTTCTAATTAAAATTTTTAATTGTAATTTATTGTCCTTCGATTATCATACACCACAATCAATCAATCCTAATGCAGAGTGAAATAATTTAAATATTCTTATCGATCTTTATCTATAAGTGAAATAATTTAAAAGTGAAGTTATCACTATCTGCATTCCAATAACGTCATATAGTGTAATAATACTCAAATGTGAAATGATAAATAAAATAATTCAATTTAATCACTTAAAAGTTCATTTTTATTAATTATCCTTCAATCTAAAATAGTACTAGTAGTACAAAATTCTCAAAACAAATCTATTATTAGTCCTGTTTGACCTAATTTATACTCCATATTGTACATAATTATTAAAAAAATCATTTTCTCTAATTTTTATTGCTTCAATTAATCATACACCACAATTCAATCATCCTAATATAAAATTATATTATTAAAATGTTCCAATTTTACTCTATACCTTCAGTATTCATCTATTGTAGATAATTACAATCGCATTACCACTTTCTGCATCCCATTAACGTCATATAGAGTAATAATAATTGACAAGGGGGAGTATTATATTGCTAACTCAACACTTAAATAGCTAACTATAATTAAATAATAGTCATTAGATATTCAAATCAAGGGTATAGATCATCAGCCCTGAAATGTCAATACGATCAACAAAAACGTCAATAAGAGTATTAAGGTCAATTTACAACAAATTAGTTATAACTAACTTTTGAAAAATATCTCATAACTTTAAAACGCATATAACTTTCTCGATTTAAATTATATTTTCGCACAACATATATCAAATTAAAGATGATTTCATAAGGATTCTAAAGAGATCTCACTTGCATATGTTCCGACGTCAAAATTTGAAAAAAAAAATGTGAACATTTTCAATTTTTTCGTACAACAACAAATATTAACATAGTATATAAAAAATGTCAATATAATACATGTAGAATGTCAATATTAGCAATGTGTTAACATTCTCAAACCATTGTGTTGACATTCTCAAAGCATTGTGTTGATATTTTCGAAACACTATATTGACATTTTCATCCAAAACCCTAATTTGGTAGTTTTTTTATCTTTTTTGATTTAATTAATTAAAACGAAAATTACACGTGGCAAATTTTAGACCACAAGATTTCTAAAATCCTATGGTCTTAAATTAGTTGTAGTTAGTAATTAAATGATGAGTTAGCAATTGATCATTCCCCTAATCGATATTATAGCATCATCTATATAAATAGTCCAACAAAAAGTTAATAAAATCATCTTCAACAATTTACACAAAATTCAAACCCATTTTTCAATATATGTCACACTAAAAGATACTACCTCCATCCCCCAATTGAGTTCGGCACAAGTTTTAAGAAATGTAAAGAAAAGTTGGTGAAAAAAATAGTGGAATGTGGATCCTACTTTTTTATATTAATTTTTTAATACAATGTAAAAGTTAGTTGAATGTGGGGCCTAGTACCATTTATGGAATATTCCAACCGGGACTCTTAAAGTGGGGCACCCAAAAATGGTAAATCGGGACTCCTAAAGTGGGACGGGGGGAGTAGTTTTATTCCAACCATTTACACTAAATTCAAATTTCACATAATTTTTGAGTATATGTCTTACAAAACTTTTGCAGTAGCACCATATTTGGTGTTGTTTTATAGACAAAATCGAAAAATAAGTTTGAGTTTGATATATAGTTGAAGAAATTTTCTACACCAAAACTCATTTTTTATATATGATTGGAGATAGTCTCCGTCACAACGAATAAATGAATGGAAAATACACAACTTTGAGAAACATTTAATAAGGTTTCTAATCATATTCTAAAAAACAGTTAATAAGGTTCCCAATGATATTCTAATATTCATAAACCCAAAAAGATAAATCAAGTTATTGGAGCAATTAATTCAAAAATAAAACTGAAATCAACAAAAATTTACGATTAACCAAAATGTATCACGATCACAGCATCTTCTTTAATAGTGAAATGGTCCACGTCTCCTGCAATAAGAATACAAAGTGAGTTGAAAAACATTAAAAAAGCACCACAATCGTGTATCTGTATCACGAGCAACTTAGGGACAAGGGTAATACAAATGGGTCATTCATTATCCACAATTAACTGAGTATATATTAGACAGGAGTTACAAGTCCCTTAAGAGATTTTTTAACATTAGGTTAATGGTGGATGGGATGGGACGTACCTTTGTTGTGGTGGGCCGGACCCGTGATAATTCGAGTTCGACCCATGATAATATGGGTTTGATCCATTATAATGTGGGTATGTGGGCTCCATTGTGCGATAGGGCTGATTAGGCAGAGCCGGACTATGGTTAGATGAACCAAGGGCGTTATAGTTGTAGCCGTTGCTATAGGTGTTGTAAAATTTAGGGTGGTTGATCTTAACCGAAACAGGCTTTGCATGGGACCCCGTTCCGGCCAAGGCCTTCAAGAATATGTTTGGTTCTACCACAGCTTGCAATCTAAACAATCCTTCTTCAGAATTTATATCAATGCAATACATTCCTATCACACAAATAAATAAATCAATATGTGTTTCTTTCATTCACAAATAATCTTTTTCCAAGAAAAACCTACCACTAAGTGTCAATTTGATTTTTTTTTTCTGCCTGGTTGAAAATTTATTCATAATGCCCATAATACTATTATCATGAATTTGTGCAAAAATAGGGAAAAGTATATGAGAATTATAGGTAAAAGGTAAAATTAACTATATGTATTTCACTACTTTTCATAAACCCTAAATTCTAAGCCAAGAACCTTAAATATGTAAAATAATTTATTTTATAATTACCACAAACTGAACCAAGAATTTCCAGTGACTTCATCTTGCAGGCCTGGCAATTACTTTTCACCTTCAAAACACAAATCTACAACAAAAATAATCGTTAGCAATGAGACCCTATCACAAAGCAAAAAATAAAAAATAGCACTGTTAACAGAAAATAGAATGAAAAAATTATTGACTGAATTACCACTTCAGCGTAAGGCTCCATTGTTTTCCTCCAATGCCGATTGTTTGGTTGGGAGAGAATTTGATAAGAAAAGTAAGGACTGAATATTTCTATATATATAGAAGTGTATAAATCAATTAAACGTTTATTTAATAATTAACGGACTTAATGCTTTCATAATTGATGAAATAAAAAATTTCTTAAATTTGTTGCAACTTAATCATTAGATTTTTTGACAACCACATCTTTTTATTGTAATGGCAAATATATGGTTACCAAGTTAAGAGATGTGTATATTAAGGAGTACTATTATTTTTGGTATTTATTATTTCGAATTGCATGGGATCTTTGTACTATAATATTTAATAAACATTTAGGCTCAAATGATACAGATTTGGTCTTATTTCCAAAGCTTCAAATAGTTTATTTTTGGTGGTTATTGATTCGAGTTTCATGGGATCTTTGTCGTATAATATTTCATCAGCATTTAGGCTCAAATGATACATTTGGTCTTAATTCCAAAGAATCAAACAATATTATTTTTGGTAGTTATTATTTCGAGTTTCATGGGATCTTTGTCCTATATATTTAATCACCATTTGGGCTTAAATGACACATATTTGAGCTTATTTCCAAAGCATCTTATTTTTGGTATTTATAATTTCGAGTAGCAAGGAATCTTTGTCCTAAAATATTTAATCAAATGAAACAGAGTTATTTTCAAAGATATAACTTTTTATGATTGTTGCTTTTATTTTGTATGGTGTGAACATACTTTTGTTCAACTTATATTCCAATTATCAAAAAGTTCTATTGACTATAATTAGTCTATCATAAAAATATATAATTGATAAGATTGATCGTGTATTGTAACGAGAATTTATGTAATCGAAGATGAAGAACGTATATTGACACTTGAATCGAAATTGTTATTGAATTCACTCATGAAACTGAGCTCGAAATTGAAGCACAAACTGATTGTGAAGATAGAAGAAAGCTTAGCTAATAACAAACTGAAAATAGGTGTTTAAACCTTAACAAACTAACAGCTACTTTTGATCGAACGGCGGTGATCAAAAGTTACAACTAATAAACAGATCCGACGGCTCCTGAACCATCAAGCAATGCTTCAGCCTTTCTTCTTTGAATCATCTAGTTTCCACCTTCAGCAATGGATTTGTTGAGCTATCATACACAACAATAATTAATTTTATAATCTAAGATACTTATATATGAATATTGTTACTTAAAAATTACGATCATATCCATGCATAGGCTTATGTAATGAGATAGATATTAAAATAGTAGTGTTTGCACTTAGAATTAATCAAATTGGATCTGAATATCAGATTGTAAAAAGATGAGAAAGTTAAGTGTACCAGTAGAGAATTAGCTTTCATTATCATAATAACTTCGAGCATCTCCAACCATTACACTAAACTCAAACTCATTTACCTTTTAGTGTGAATGTTACACTAAATATTGATTTTACTCCAACCATTTACACTAACTCAAACCCAAAAGAATATTCTTCACTCACTTACTTTTTATACTTTTCAATCATACCTATATATTTTATCAAAATTACACACTAACCCATTACACTTTGTCAATAACTTAAATTAAATATAATAATAAGATTTATTAATTAATATAACTATATATGAAATCTATTATTTATCAAATAAAAAATTATATAATTTGGAAAATTATATGAAATCAACAATATTGGAGGATCTAATTTTTAATTTATCGGGTTATTATTAGATTGGGTTTCTTTTAGTTGTAATAATTTTAATTATTAGTCTTCATATTATCTATCGTTTTAATTATTAATGTATAACTACTGTATGTTATATTGATTGCATATTTAGTTTAATACTGCTGGACATTAGGTATAATATTATTTTAAAATTACTAATTCTGTTAATTTTTATACTAAAATAAACCAATCTTTAATATTGAAAATTAAAAGCTACCAAATTATGTCCTAATAATTTACTAACGCAGAACTAATCAATGTTAATAGGCATAACTAAGCAATATTTATATTTGTTATATTAAACAAAACGTGTAGTATTTTTAACTAATTATAAAAATGTGGGCCAGCCCACTAATTAATAACTAATCAAATAGTATTATTAAGATTAAATTAGGTTATTTTCATATCGTCTTCTCCATTCCATCGCCGCTTACTCTAAGTTTTTCTTCTCTGTATGTTTACTTCTCTTCCTTCTCTTTTTCTACTTTGATAAATGCAACTAGATTTGGACTTGAATGTAATAAATCAAAATCTGAAAAGTATTTTTTGTATAGTTTTAGTGCAAACTTAAAGATAGTATTTTTTTCTTCAAAAACATATAATGGGATTGATTTTGCAATACTGTTTTAAGTTTTACAGTAACGTTGGAGATGGTCTTAGCAAACTGATTTAGGGATCATTTTAATAAGAATGTAGATAAAACAGAAGAAAATTTACAAATTATGAGCCACAAAAAATTGAACCCTAATTTTTTTCTAAATCACATCCAAGATGTACATATTAATCAATCACCCATCCCAAAAATTCAACAACCCAAAGTAAAATGAATCAAATTTACAAAATCTAAACTTCGACACCACAAATAAATGCATCAAAATTCAAAACCAAAACATAAATTAGGGGAAAATACCGAACAGCAATACCTTAGTAGTCAGCCTGAAGTATTTTTTGTGTAACCAACCAACATATTTGGAATTGAGGCTTCCAATTCTAATTTCATTCATGGCTCTAATTTCCAGGCCTGCAAGATGAAGACAATGGAAATACTAGGTTCAATTTGTGGTAAATTGTTTTACATATTTAAGGTTCAGGGCTTAGGATTTAGGGTTCAAAACTAAAACATAAATTAGGGAAAAATTCTTAAACCCTAAATCCTAAATCATAAGGCCTAAGCCATAAGCTCTGAACCTTAAAGATGTAAAATAATTTGTTTTATATAACCACAAACTGAACCAAGGATTTCCATTATCTTGACTTTGCAATTACTTTTCACCATCACAATACAAGCCTAAAACAAAAACATTCGTTAGGAATGAGTACATACCCTATCACTAACATTGCCGATTGTTTGGTTGGGAGAGATTTTGATGATAAAAGTAGGGAATGAATATTTCTATATATACAATAATGTATAAATCAATTAAACGTTTATTTAATAATGCTTTCATAAATGATGAAATAAAAAATTTCTTAAATTTAGATTTTATTTGACAACCATATCTTTTTATTTTAATGGCGAATATATGGTTACCAAGTTAAGGGAAGTGTATATTAAGGAAAGTTTTAAATGAAATTTTATTTTTGGCAGTGTTGTTATTTCGAGTTGCATGGGATCTTTGTCCTATAATAACTAATCAACATTTGGGCTCAAATGATACAGAGTTGGGCTTTTTACAAAGCTCTAACTTTTGGGCTTGTTGGTTTTCTTTTGTACGGTGTGAAAGGGACTTATTCCACCCATTAAATTTTTTGAAAACTGCAGCTAATTTGCTGTGACTATTATAGTACTCCTAAAGAAAACTGCAGCTAACAAACCGAAACGAATCCATATAATTTGAGCAGTAAAATTGTTAATGACGCATATTTTCCGAGTAAGTCTGTCTAGCAAGACCTTATTGAAGAAACAAAGCGACCTTGAAAGTAAGAGGAGAATGAAATAGAGAACCCAACAACTGGAGAACAGAAATTTTAGTGTACATGCTTTCTCTCAAACTGCGACTCATGACAGTGGGGGTCGAGCCAATCCCTAGTAGAATTCTTCGACACGGTCGCCTGCATTTTCCCTCCCTCACCTACAAGCTCCCTTAAACTGTCCACCTTATTCTCTCGCCCGCTTCCACTGTATACTCTATCGGCTTCCTTGAGTTTCTGCTTGAACCTCTGTTTGCGGCTAGAAGACTTCTGTTCCTGCTGTTTTACTTGGGATGGAGGAGCTCCGTGTGGTCCGAGGTATATATGCTCTTCTTCCTTTGCAGCCTGCCAAAACAAGAGGGCACACAAACTGGATGCTTATGGTTGTATTAACATCTGTGATACAGAAAATGTTAAAAGGATTTTATACTACGTCACCTTTTCTACTACCTCAACTTTGATCAGCTTAGTGTCTTCTACTTTTGGGATATCGGTTTTGTTTTGATCTGTATCTTCGATTTCCAAGCTTGGAATTACAAATCCATCAGTGTCTATAAAAACAGCAAAAATATAACATTTTTAATATATTTCGAGTTGCAATTTTGCATTAGAATGAACATAAGAATCTATCATATAGCATACGACATGATGAAACAGAGATCGACTGACCAGCATTGCATACTAGTTAGTTATTTGCAAAATGCAGGTAATATAAACCAGATTAGCTTTGGACATGACAGAACATACAAAATCCAGCAAAAATCCCACATAATGTAGAACTCGCAGAATCGTGTGAGCAAACATAGTATAACTAAATCACAAAACAAAACAGGTTGTCAATTTTATCAGATACCAGTATGTTTAGAGTATGTTAAACTTATCAGACTATCTTTTAGTATAATATTAATACAATGTCACTCTAAAAAAAAACATATTTATATAATAGTACCACCACTCTTTACAGATGCATTTGTAAGTTCACAATTACCAGGCTCTTTCATGAATAGGATTAGGTTCAACCTGCTCCTCAAATTAGGATTACAAATTTTAAGTGTTCTATCAAAGTCTTCGTTGAGCTTCTGCCAAATTCGAGGATGGTACTGAACACATTGGTCAGCTGAGGCAAACTAGCAAATATCATGCTGATTTATGCTTTCATGCATCAGTAAAGCATCTATTGAACATACAGAATGATAAATCATAGCTTAACAGCTTCTTACATATGTCGTCAGATCGATAATTATGATAAGAACAAAAGATATAACAGCATTGTAACCCAAAGGAAATATCAATCGAAGTTGTCATCCAAAAGCATCATCATCACCACTTCAACAGTAACAGAAACTGAAAAAAGTAGTGAAGCATCATCCAACAAATAAAAGCACACAGCAGCAGAAGTTTGGCAGTGAAAACACAACCGAAATAACATCCCACAATAAACACTCTATCTCTGTCTCACATGTTTCACCAATCAACATGTATAAACACTCAGCAACTAGTATTCTCCAATTTAAACAAGATCGCACAGAAAAGTAGCAATTTTTCCATTTAACGGAGGAAAAATTAATGGTAAACGAATAATCAGAAGTGCTAAATTACCCCACTCATCTTCGGCGGAAGAAGCGGATTGCGCGAGGGAAGGGTCCATTTAATGTGCCAATCATCGATTTCCAATACAATCTCCGCCTTAGTTCAGAAATGAGCGTGTAATTGAGGCGATAAAAAGAGGGATGGAATCGAATTTGTTATCTGGAAAAAGAGGGAATTTCGAAGAATTGAGAGGGAAAAGGAAGTGAAAAAGAGCAGACGCCCCAAAACCCTAACCGCAGAGAAATGGGAGCTCGATTTCATTTTTCAAACCCAATATTTTACCCTCTTTTGTGTTTTATTCTTTCATTTCTTTTGTGTAAAATTTTTCATTTCTTTTTTTCTGTCTTTTTTGCATTTTTATTTATTAGTATTATATAGATAAAAAAATCCTACTTATTCTTAAGTTAGTTAAATTTGTTTTGCATATAATATTTTAGTATTTTATTAAATCAAAATTCCTAGAATATAACATAATAGTATAAGAAAAAAATAAATATTTTTAAATTTAGTTTGTATATAATTTTTTATTTTGTAATAAATCAGAAATTCAATTTACGTAGAATATATAATAAATGAATAAAAAGAAAAAAAGAAAGAATAGATTAAAAGAAGAGATCTATGAATAGTTCAATGGTGGAGTAATAATATGATGGATCATGAGTGTTGTTTCATCATAGAATAAAAAGTTACTCTATATGGGACATGGCTAAGAGACTGAGTGTTGTGGATACCCCATAACCTTAACCATAGTTGATACGACTTTAAGACGAATTAGCAATTTGACTACAGCATAATAATTACTCCATCCGTCTACCATTAGAAGTTCTATTTTTTGGTGACACGAGTTTTAAGAAATACTCCCTCCGTCCCGCACTACTCGCACATTTCCTTTTGGGCACGGAGATTAAGGAATGAGTGATAGACAAAGTCAACAATTACGGCTGTAGGTATAAATTGTTACTAAAAATGGAAAGAGTGCAAATAACTTGGGACGCCCAGAAAGGAAATAAGTGCAAGTAGTGCGGGACGGAGAGAGTATTAAGAAAAGTGAGTGCAAAAAAAGTTAGTGAAATATAAGTATCACTTACATATATTAGTTTTTAATGAAATGTGAGTGGAATGAGCTAGTGAAATGTGAAAAACGGGACTCCTATTCGCGGACGGAGGGAGTATATGTCTATATTTGGTTATCTAATTCACGTTGATAGTCTTTATCAACTGGGGACTATAATGAGATAAGTATGTTCTTTAATTTTTGACCATACTAAAGAAATAAGATCTCAGTGATTGTAAGTATTTATGGGTGTAATCTGTTAATCTTTTGAAATATCAGTCAATCTTTGGCATTTCATACAAAACTTTTCTTTAACCAATTGAGTTGTTTTAAACAACTTTTCCACTACAAGATGTGCAGAATAATTCCAATGGACTTGTGATGTATTCCTTATATCCCATAATAGATATAACACTCACGTGATGACGCATGATTTTATGAAATGTTATTTTATGAATAAAGTGATAAGAGCATATATATATTTTTTTCTAAAAAACATGACATTTTTTACCGTACAAATTAAAGTATGACTATGAGATAAAAGAATAACTATTTTGGAGTTTTGACAAAACATTACTCATTTGTGAGTAAATATATATAAATCTTCTCAAATTTGAATCTTTATCACATATTAAATCAATAATAGTTAAATTTTAATCTTATCATATATTGAATTCATTAATCGTTGTTCTCCTCTGAGGGTATTTGGTAGACAAGATAAATATACGAAGTTATGATAATTTATCTTGAATCAATAATATGCGGTAACAGAATGTTAATTAATTTGTACGTTTGGTAAGCAAAGATATTATTACAGATAACGTATACAAAGACATTCGTACCCTTATACCATATTTATTTAGCTTTGCTTGTGATTATTTATTTAATTAATTAATATTAATTTAACTTTAATAATATACATATTATTGTACTCCTATTTAAACTCTCTTGTTAGATTTATCAAGTTTAAGAAATAATTAAGCAAAATGCCTAATTAATTACAAAAATCGTGAATAGGAGGGAGTTGAATGATTGACACGAAATGGCTGCATTGGAATTTGGAGCCAAAAGAAAATTTCTTATCCTATTAATCCTTCAAAAGTACCGATCTCCACTGTGAATCGGCACCTTCTTCCACCGTCAAGATCTCTGCCGTGTATCGGCCTCATGGTCTCTTCTTGACGCTGCAAAATTTGACCTCTTTAGAAATACAAGATCTATTGACTTGGCCATTGTGAATCGCCTCCGATTGCCTCGCCACCGTGAATCACCATATCTACAGAGAGAAGGAGCTTCATAGATGAGATTTCAGATCACTTTTTCTCTCTCTTGGCCATGGAAAAATGATGTGTCACGTTCACGTCGACAACACCGAAATTGATCGATGAATGTAGAGGTTGTGTAAAAGGGTGAGAGAGAGACGTGTGGTGAAAATGAATAAACATTGAGGGAATGGATCCAGATTGGGGGGTGGGAGTGGGAAATGTGGAAGAAAAGTAGGGGTATAAAAGTAAAATGGTGATCTCATCGGGAATATGATAACATATCTCACCAAATTTGCCCCGATCCAGTATCTGCTTAAAAGCACTAATTCACTGAGCCTTCATCGGGCCGATGATATAACACGGGCCAACCAGTTATATTAACACAGCTACCAAACCCAGATAACTTATCTATCTTGGCCTCGTCAGGTCTACCAAACACCCCTAAATATCTAAAAAATCAACATTTTAAAAGTCAAAATACATATTTATTCTTTAATTTCATATAAAATTTATAAGAAAATGTAGTTGATAATATCAAGAGACTCGAGCTAGTTTGAGTTGTCTTTCTTGTATCCAATTTTTATTCTTCCTCCATTTTGTCTCAAGTGATACTCATTTGGATATAATATTTTTAAAAAAAAGGATGTTTGGTAGACTAAGTGAAAAGAGAATAAAGTAGAAAGAAAAAATGTTTATTTTTTGTCAGAAAAGAAAATGCATAACTTTAGTTAGGGCGATCCAAAATGAAATGACAATCATTTATAGTAGGACGGGGGAGTACTATTTATGATATAATGAATAGAGGAAATCGATTTATAAAAGTAAATTGAAAATTATATTTTTTCTAAGAGAAAAGCATAAATCAAAACTATAATTCAAGCATCAAGGAATACTAAACTAAGGCAATGAAGCCAAAAGAAAATTTCCACTGAAAAAACATCAATTAGGTTTCTTAACCTTTGAAGGTCCGTCCTCCCCCATCTCTTAATGTGATGTCGGTGGGTTGGTCTACCACTTGCTTATGATTACTTCGATGCAATTTGCATTTTGTCATCATGGCACTACAATCATCAATTTTTTTCATTTCTTGAACGAAGGTTGAAGGAAAATGGTATAGCCGCCATCAGTATTTCATTAACTTGTTGCATCCACTCATCACATTTTTGTAGTTTCATAACAAGTTCGATGATATTTATACTTGTCTTTTGACATGATTCACATTAAGAACTTGTTATAGATGTCCGGTGAGGAGTTGAGAAGGATATCAATATAAGAAGTTTGTCAATTGGCTCCAAATTCACATTTGGCGCCCCCGATAATGAATTGATGGTGTTGTTGGTCGTTGTAGTTGGAGAAGCGGAAGCCGGTGGCATGATCTTGTGTCGAGCCGCCTCCCGTTTCACCCATTCATATGTGGCTTCGACTGAGGGGAGATGTGTCGCCTTGAGAATGTCTCGTCGAATAATGTCATAACAGTTGTTCAAGCTAACTAAGAATTTGAAAAACCGTCTGGTGCAATAATTAACCAATCGACTTGAGAATGTGCATGTGTGTTGTCGAAACTGGCCGACTCTTTTGTTGAAACAATCAACCAATCGACTTTGACACTAGTCGATGTTGATCCACAGTAATATTTCTCTAAACTAAGGTCTCTTTATGTGATTGTATTTGCCTTTTGTTTCAGTGTCGTATATACTAGTTATGGATCCGCCAAGCTTTCGAATATCACAACGAGACTTTCTCAAATTGCCTTCAAGGTTTAGTGATGGGCGAAGTGCGCAATAATGTTTGTTTCTATGTCATCGACAATCAGCGAGAAGACTATAAGGTTTGTATCTTCCCATTTGGCATAACCTTCATTCTCCGGTTCTGGCAGTGCCGAAATTCTAGTGATATGTTGGTAAGTTCCCCTGCTTCCAATTACTACTTTCATAGTGCTGGGGTTTGGAGCCCATTGCACAGTGGAAGACATGCATAAAATAATAAATCATGCATGCAGATCTATTTGACTGATTATGAGATCAATTAATCACATGTTAAACATTGAATTGCATACAAGAAAGCACATAAATCATGCTTAAGGAATTAAAACCTAATTCATGATATTTTATGGTCTAGGGTTACCGATCTGATTCTCCAAAGAATCGACGATTGTTTGCTCATACTCCACATGAAGATCTTCGTACTCAACCAAGAATCTTCTAATCTGTATCTCGAACTCAAATTATGACCTTTGGGTGCGCAAAGCTTGTCATAATTGAAAAGAGCTTGACTAAATAGAAGACAGAATTCTCACCAAAAGGGAATGAAAATTTCCGTGTCCTCTGGAGAGAGGGGGCATGAAATTTTTAAGCTAAAAAATAATTAAATTAGTCTTCTATTTAGTCTCCTTTGTATAGAGTTATGATGGGTCAGATTAGGGATCCATGGATGTTGGACGTGGGCCAAACCTGTTGGACTTTTACTAATTAAATTGAGCCCCAATTTAACACAAGTCCAAACAAAATATTATTGTCATCACTATAGTATAATAATATTGACTGCCCTTCCAATCCCAAATTATGAGTAATCGAGGCTTTACCTCTTTAATTTATTATTTCCCGTGTTTAAGATATAAATATCCATTAATTAATTTAAGTCTGCTATTTGACTTTCATTAATTAAAATCTTTTTCCAAGAGTTGTCTAGTTCAAAATCTTTATTTATTATTCTGGAATAAATTCCAACCGGACGAGTTTCTGAATAATAAAACCTTTTTCGAACACCTCTTGAGGATATTATCAAACTGGACTCACCCATGACAGGATTCATTGCAATAACAATACTAGCATCTCTAGACATTGATCACCACTACCCAAGATATCAAGATTCTTGGATTACGAAAAATCCGCACCTTTTGATAAATCAAAGTAGTGCATAATCAATATCGTATGATCAATGTTATATCAATAATGATTAAGAAATAACAATCACTGAGACCTCGTCTTTCAATAAATAGCAGGAAAGACTTATCTCAACTGTTAGATCCTTCAGTGTTATACCACACCAATGTCGTTTATTTCTTAAGGTAAGGAAACATGCCTACTGACACTGCAACCTTTCACGATAGGTAGCCAAAGCCTATCTAGGTTGTGAAATTCTATTTCTCTTCTACAAAGAATAGTCTGCGTCACCTTCTGTTAACGTCGTTCACGACCGGTCTACTATTGCAGAAGAATTAGACTTGTTTGCTTCTTTTACATTTAAATGTTTGAGAAACATCTTATAAATGCATAAGCAAATACCAATGCGATAAAATTACTTCTTCTCGCCTTGGGTTAAAAGTGGATTATAGAGTTTATTGTATACAAGCAATTCTATCCGTGCAATATGCTCGAAATATACTTTTCAGTATACCAATCCTAACACATGAACTTTGCCAAAAGTGGGTAATTCGTTCCATTAAGTTTGAAAGCCATAGTGGCATTTCTAGTTGTTCTCAGTCTGTTATGTTAGTTGACAAACTCTTAGGCTATTTTTAGTGTCTGTATCTGACATTTTTGGTCGATATTTAAAGTATAATGAAAGTTTTCTGCGTCTATCTTTCTTACTCTGATGCAATAATAATATTAGTATGAAATTTATGTTCTTGATGGATAATTGGAAAGATGATTTACATGCCTTTTATAAGTTGGATACACAATATATAAGAGATTTATTTTTTTCTAACACGACGATAATATAAAACTTAAGCTAATAAAAAAGTCCATAGCCTTTGTCCTAGCGGCAAGGGCTTAGACATTATTGAGTTCGAGCTCTCTTGACATCAGTTGTAATTTTCTCCTTTTTATAGAAGTTTATTTGTAATTTCCTTCTTCAAATAGAAGTTAATTTTTTTTAAAAAAAAAACTTAACCTAGTAAAAAATTAAGTAGTACAATTATTAATTAATTGAGTGAACAACAAAAACAGTCACTGGACTGTGAGTTTATCTCGCCAATAATCTCTTGACTTTAAAAATATCTCCTGTAGTCCCTGGACTAAGGGTTTATTTCAAAATTGATCCTTTTGTACTATTTTCTTCCGAAAATGCCCTTTTGGGTTGCTGGGAAATTTCTGTCTTTTCACATTTTAACTGTTTCAATATGATATTATTTCAATGATGTGCTAAATCTGATATTATTTCAAAATTATCTTCTTCTTCCTTTTGCCATCCTTCACTTTATTTTTTATATTTCAATATTAAAATTAATTTTATAAAAATAAATTTAAAATTTGGATTTTTAAAATACAAATAAATTATTTTTATTTAAAATTATTAATTTATGTATTTATTATAAAAGAGTTTGTGTGAGTTGGCTGTATAGTTTTATATATATATATATATATATGAGACAAATTAGAATACATAAATTAATAATTTTAATTAAAACAATTTATTGGTATTTAAAAATTTAAATATTAAATTAAATTTTATAAAATTAAATTTAATATTAAAATAAAAAACAAAGCGAAGGATGACAAGTGGAAGAAGAAGATAATTTTGAAATAATATCAGATTTAGTACATCATTAAAATAATATTATATTAAAACGGTTAAAAGGTGAAAAGATGAAATTGCCCGACAGCTCAAAAGGACATTTTCGGAAGAAAACAGTGTAAAAGGACCAATTTGAAATAAATCCTTTGTCTAGAGACTAGTGGAGATAAAAACTATTGACGAGATAAACCCATAGTCCAGAAACTGTTTTTGTAGTTCACTCTAATTAGTTTAGGAATTAAAATATTGTAATTTTATTTTATTTACTCTTACTAATCATTTAAAAAACAGCTCTATATAAATAAAAAGATTCAAAAATATATACAAATAAATATAGATAGATCATAGAATAAACTGAATACACTACATGGAAAGTAGGCAAGATACAACTTTCTCCGCTTAACTGAAGATGAGTTTTTCCAAGGTAGAGGAAGTAGTACAAGTGTACAACATAACATTACTTACAGCGTAGCTGATTCTGTTATGGTGCCTCCGAAGGGCGATACGGGTGGACACCGGATCCTAGGCCGACCGCTCCATCCCAAACTCCGTCTCCTCCTACTCGCGGTGTCCGCACACCGTACACTCCGGCGGAGATGGATAAATTGTTCAAGGCGTACATGGAAATCTCCGAGAATGCGGTGGTTGCAACGAACCAATCTGGCGATCACTTTTGGTGGCGCGTCTCTCGCCGGTACAATGAAAACCGGCCGCCGGGAACGATCGAGCGCAACGAGAGTATGGTGCGCAACTCCATCGGCCGAGCCAACGAAGAAATTGGCAAGTTCAATGGCTATTTCCTCCAGGAGACGCGGAATGCCGGGAGCGGCCGGAGCGAGGTCGACATCATTACTGCCGCGCTGAGCACCTACCAATCCATGAACGACAAGTCGTTCAAGTACCTCAACATTTGGCAGGACACGCGGACGCACCCGAAGTATATGAGAGGCATAACATCATCCTCTAGCGGCTCCTCCAAACAGTCAAGGTCGGTATCCATATCCGACGCCGGCTCCGAAGAAGTGGCTAGCCAACTCGCCGGAGCTAACTTGGGTAGCCCCGACGCCGGACCAAGTGGTTCCCGACGTCGACCGCAAGGAAGGAAGAAGGCGGCGGCTGACCGCCGTCGCGCCGCGACTCCATCTGCCCCCGCTCCCAAACCCGCTCCCTATGCGCCATCTCCACCCCCGAACAACTCGCTGTGGATGCTCTTAGGCCAACTCAATATGACCGATAGGTCAACTATGACCCCCACGCAACTTCAAACGCACGAGACCATGATATTGGGTCTCCAAAAATAATTGGGGTTAGTGCCGCCGGATGAGTAGTCTTCCTAAGGTAATATTAGCCAATAATTATGTAATTTTTAATTTTTAGGAGTTTAATTATGTAATTTTTAATTTTTAGGATTTTAATTATGTCTTTTTTATGTTATTTGTAATTTGTAATATTATTTAGGTTTTTTAATGAATTTTAGTATTATGGAAATGTTTTTGTTTAATTGAATTTTAAATTAATTGTGCTCGTCCTTGCGGAAGAGCACAACTGTGGGTGTTGTGCTCTTGCCAGAGAGCAGACAGAAAAAGTGGGCCCGAGCCCACAACCGTGCCGCTGGTAAAAGCACGTTTGTGGATGGTATGATGATCAACATTTATCAAAATACGGATAAAAATAAAGTGTTAAAAAATAAAAAGAAAAACTATGAAAATGATTTCCTCAATTTGGCTGCCTATATAAGTTAAGTCAAACGATCCAGCAATTTTATCATATTGAGAGAATATGTAATCTCAGCCGTCCGTCAAATCCCATCTCGTCCGTCCATTCCATCCTTTTCAGAATCCCGCTCAGTGTCACATCCTACGTGGCTCTTTAAACTGGGTTTAAAATCCGGATTTGAAATCCGCAGTTAAAATTCTTTGCACGAAAATGTAAAACCAAATCAGACGGACAAAAGAAAATTCTAAAAATATCAGTAGGGGAGTGAGCAGAGCTGCAACGGCAAGACTTTTTTCAAGTTGAGCTTCTCAATTTCTGTAAGTTATGCTTTAGCTTTCGCCGTTTTCTCTTGTAATTCATGAATCACGGAACTTAATTTGAGCTGTTGATATGTTTTGCTACCCTTAATTGAGTTGAATTTGATGCCTTCCCAGGTTAGGGTTTCGTCTTCTTGTTTGTGAATTATGAGTTATGTCTTGCAATTTTGCTGCTTTCCTTGACAATTGTTGTTCTACTTATTCATTTTAATTCATAGATCTTTCAGAGAGCCTTTAAATTCATGAAGCTTGAAACTTTTATTCATAACGACTCTGTTGCGAAGTTTTGTAAAATTGTCTAATTTTAGTTGCACATGGTTATTGTTTGGATGGGGTGCTGTAGATTGGTTTAGCAGACAATAAGGTTTCGGAAAGTTACGGAATTGGGACTCGCGGCTCTGATGGGTGAGGAAGGTGCGCTGCCGGAAAAGGTCGAGCCTGTGGGTAATGGGAAGGTGGAGGTTCTTGAAAAGGCCAATGTGGAGGGAAAGGCTGAGGGTGTCGAAGATAACAAAGGAGAGCAGCCTGATACAGTGACGGAAATGGAAGAGGATAAACCGGATGAGGAGAAAACTGAGGCTCAGCAAATGGATGTTGATAAAGAAGAGGCCAATGGGGAGAAGGCAGAGGGGGAAACGGTAACAAAAGGAGGAAGAGCTGAAGAAACTGAGAAGCAAGAAGAGGCTGAAGCTGATGAAGAAAAGGAAGAAACTTTGAAAGATGATGGTGGAAAGGAAGACGTGAAGGATGAAAAAATGGGGGAAGAGGCTGAGGAGGATACTGAAAAGGTGACGGAAGAGAAGGTTGAGGAAGATGATGGATCTAAAGACGTGGGAGATAAGCCGGAGGAGCTGAAGGAAGGGAAAGGCTCGAAAAAGCGCCCTAGATCAAAGACTGGTGGTCGGAGAAGTGACAAGACTACAAAAAAGGAACCTGCAGAGGTGAAGAAGGAGACTGAAAAGGTGGAGAAGGAGCAGACAACCCCAACTCCGAAAAAGACAAAAGAACCTAAAACCTCAGTAGGGAAAAAGGAAATTGAGCCCAAGACACCGTCAGCTTTTTCTCTTGAGCGTCCTGTACGCGAAAGAAAATCTGTGGAAAGGTTGGTGGCTACTATTGAGAAGGATGCCTCCAAGGATTTTCGTATTGAAAAGGTGCAGCCTTTAAGATCTTAGCTTGTTTTCAACTTTCTTATTTTCTAGTTTAGTTGCTATTTAAGTATTAACTTAGTGTGCCTTTTTTTCAGGGTCGTGGAACTGCGCTGAAAGATATTCCAAATGGTACTACAATGTTTGACTAACTTCTTTGCCTCCTCAACGCTTACTTTTAAATGTTATGCCAAATTGCCAATTGTATGCGTGTTACTCAAAGGATTATGGTTGTAAGTTGTGCTCAAAATATATTTTGATTCTGGCCACTTCTTGTTACTTTCCTTCACTGAGTTTTAAAAGGACCACTGAATAATGTGTGCAATTATCTGAGTTACAAAGTGATCAAAATGTTAAGAAAATACCATGTTTGATCTCATATGAATGTGCTTTTCTGTTTGAGTGTACAAGTTTTGGTGATTTTGTTTCTTGTTATGCTTCAAAATGTTTGAAATTCTCTAAGCAATATTGCTGCTCAATTTATTTTATTTTATTTATGTACTTTAGTTTATACTACCTCAAAGCTTGTGTGTATTACATATCTTAAAATTCCTGTTTGATAGTATTTTATGGATATACGCATATGACATAGAAGGTCTACCATTCTAGCTTCATGAATGAAGTTGTTAATATTCTTGACCTTGATTTTCATTCAGTGGCGTATAAATTGTCAAGAAAGAAGACGGAAGAGACTTTTAAAGTGCTGCATACTATACTCTTTGGAAGGAGAGGAAAGGTAAGGCATCTTATCTGTTTAATTCCAGTTGCTCTTTGTATTGGTTAATTCCCCAGTGCTTATCTAATCTGCATGTGAGCTACATTAAGAAATCTTTTGAGCTTTATCCACGTCATTCATTCCATTAGAATGTAGAATTCTTGTTTCATAGATTTCAAAGTATATCTAGAAGATTCATAGTAGCATGCTATTTGTGGTAATTTAGCACTTCTGCATCCCCACCATGAATAATTGGTGTTCTGTCAATTTCCAATTTATTGTTGATATAAAACATGTTTCAAGCACGATAGATAGTAAAGGTGAAGTAGGGTTTTTCTTCACCCACAACTTTCTGTACTTCAAGCTATTATTTATGGCATGGGAAATAATTTGTCCTTTTTTAATGCTTACTATATACATTTGACTTGGCCAGGCTGCTCAAGTGAAACACAACATTTCGAGATTTTCTGGATTTGTTTGGCATGACAATGAGGTAAGAGAAACTGTTGACTTACTGTTGAATTGCAGATTCTCTTTTGTTTCCCCTTCCTAATGATTTAACTTTTAGATTTTGAAATGAAAACTTTGTAGGAAAAGCAAATGAACAAAGTCAAAGAAAAACTTGACAAGTTTGTCAAGGAGAAATTAATAGAGTTCTGTGATGTCCTTGATATTCCAATTTCAAAGACGAGTGCGAAGAAGGTCCGCTCATACATCACTTTGTCTTTGATAATATATATGTCTTTACTTGCATGTCGTGTGCTAAATTCTAATATCAACATTCTTAACAGGGATGATTGACTTTAACTTGTAAAGTATCTTGATCCAAAATCCAAATATATTCATTCTTAGATACATGAGTTGAGTTTATGTTAGTTATGAATAATTCTTTGGGTTAATTGCCTATAACCCACCAGCTTCAATTTCTTTGTATATTGGCATGACCTTTTGGTTTTTGCAATAATGTTACGAACTTTCAGTTCATTGCAAAATTTGCAATTACAACACACGATCTGGTGATGGGTTATAATTGTATTCGTTCATTGCAGAAAGTTCATAGCATTACTGTCAAAACTGAAACTTTTGTAAAACTTACAATTACTGAAGTTGGTGATTATTACTTCATGTTTACAATATGTCTTGAGAATTGAGATAGAACTTTACTACCATGCTATATCTTTCCAAATTAACTTTAATTACATATTCTCAGGAAGATATCATTGTAAAGCTGATGGAATTCTTTATGGAACCTCATGCTACAACCTCTGATTTGCTTGCTGAAAAAGAGCAGGTTTGTCACTATATTAACTTTCATAAATATACTGTGGACATGTTAGTTTCTTCCCCAACCTGGCCTAAATATTGAAATCCTTTTCATGCATTTCACAACTAAGGGAACGAAGAGAAAGAGGAGTAGCAAACCAGCATCAGGAAGTGCTACACCAACTAAAGGTTCAGTAAAGGTACTTTTGTTTTGCTCTTTGTAATTTTCTGGTCAAAGGTTGAATTGTTTACTTGAAGGTACCGCTGCAACTATGCAGTCTTGTGTGTGTGTGATAGAAGTAAAGTCTGAGACTGGCGAACAAGAACATAAACTGGAAAGAAACTCTATGATTGAAAGAAGATGGGCATAAACTGGAAATAACTGAATGGGATTAATCGTACATAAAGAAATACAAGAAAATAATCCTCATGCTGGAAGCCACCATCTAATACCGTTCTATCTCTGTTCTCTTCCCATGATGCTCACTAATAAGACTCATCCTTTATCCAGAAAATTATATTGAATCCTACTTGTGATCAGAAAAGAAAAGTAATCCTAATTAAAACAATTATCTAAACTTGGAAATAAATAAGATAAAAAATCAAATCATAATTATATAAGGAAGTAAATCATAAAGAAGATAAATATGCAAATCCCCTCCAAATCACTATATCCATATCCGTATCAATTGTTGATGCTGTACATTGAGCACTGCTTTTTTCTATAGCCAAGTCAACCTCTTGAAATCAGATCTTATATGGCCAAGTTTACTTTTCCCTTGCACCACGATAGGTTTTTAGGCAGTAGTTTCTTTCTCATTCATATGCTGATGCTTTGCTTGATAAATGTTTTATTGATGGGCTTAAAATTGTGTTCGAGCATGTAGTTACTTGCAGGCCGTGGTCCTAGTTAGTAAGTATACACAAACAATACAAAAATGTTATTTCACTCTTGAGTGAAGATCATGTAATTGCTTGCATTTTTTGGTCCTAATTAGTAGTTATACAAACAATCCACAAATGTATTACACTCTTTACTTTTGAGTGAGGAATTTTCTGGGTCTTTTAATAGTAATACAACTCATTTTTCTCTAACTGAAGGAATGGAGTTGAATGAATAGTAGATGATGTGGCTGCTACATTATTATTACCAGATGATGTAGATGACCTTGTGCTTAACATTTAATTTTAAGTTTTCATTCCTATTGAATTGCAAATTTCAAATTGGCAAGGTCAATGAATCATGACAGAAATTAGAAAGTATGAAAATAATTGATGTGCAATTTTCAATTATATGTGAAACTTAGCTGTTAAATTGGGCTGAAGAAGGTAACGAAGTTAAAAATGTTGTTGACCATGATGTGTGGAGCCATGCTAGTACATCATACTCATCTTCTTATCAGTTTTGGTGAATATAATTTTCAGAGTCAAAAGAAGGTTGAGAGTGATTCTAAAAAGCGTGGGGAGGCAAAGATCACTTCTCCCGAATCAGAAGATGAATCTGATGAAGATAAAGGGGAAGATACAAATGGTGCTCAGGACAGATCAGAAGAGATGTCTGATCAAGCTCCAAGTGAGGGGAAAGGAAGTGAATCTGAAGAGGAGTCAGATGAGGACAAAGGAAAGAAGAAGGCAGGTTCTGCAAAGTCTTCTATAAAGAAGGGCTCTTCTGATAAGCCCAAGACAAAGAAAGTCACAATCTCTAAAAAGACCAGTCCCCCACCCAAGAAATTACCAGCAAAATCACCAGACAGCTCTAAAATCAAGAACGACTCGAGTGCAAAGAAATCATCAGTTAAAAAGAAGGATGAAGCAGTGAAGAAGTCATCAATCCCAAAGAAGTCACCATCAAATGACAGCCCTGGTAAGTAACCATCAGTTCCCCTTCCAATTTCCATCTGTTGTGTGCTGGTGTGTTGCACGGGTTGAGAGCCCTTGTAATGAGTCAGTTTTCTGAAGTTCATTTTGTTTTGTTCAAACACAGGGAAGAAAGTTCTGAAAGTGAAACAGAAACCCAAGGAAGATACTCTAGACCCAAGTGATGATGATCTTAGAAACTCTATCTGTAAGATCCTGAAGAAGGTTGATTTCAATACGGTTAGTTCTGAAATTTTATCTCCACCTTTGTTTATTTTCTGTTTGCTGGTTAAAAGGAAAGAGGTCGGAGAAGGCATACATATGATATATCAACACATGATCTGCATTGAGATCCAACCTAATAATGGGTGCATGTCCTACCAACCTGTAGTCTATTCCGTTCTGTCTTGAATAAAGTTGTAAGCTCATATTCTAGTCCTAGCTTGAATATTGCTGGATTGGCATAGGAGTAACTAGGCATGCATAGGGCAATAATGGGTTGAAAATGTTTAATGCAGTCTATTTTTCTCCGTATGGTTGAGTTAGTCCTCTTCTTTGACACGCCTGATATACTGTCTCTTGCAGGCAACATTCACCGACATTTTGAAGTTGCTTGGTAAGGCTCTCCCTATAATCTTAATTCTGTCTCGGTTTGTCAAGTGCTTGTTGATAGTAGGATTGGTAACAAGATTTTAACCATTTTCAGCGAAGGAGTTCGGCACTGATCTGGCAGCGAGGAAGTCGACAGTAAAGCTGATGATCCAGGAAGAGCTGACAAAGCTAGCCGATGCTGATGATGAAGGTGATGAGGAGGATGAAGGAAATGTGGAGAAGGACGAAAAAGCTCCTTCCAGTAAAGGTGTCAAGGCAACGTAGTGTACACACTAACAAAATACCTTTTTCTGTAGTTGTGTTGTTGTAATGTATCAGTGTTCCTGTTTATGGATCAAGGCAGCTGTAATTAATTAACGTTAGCTATAGCATTGTTAATTGCTTACCCAGCTTCCTTAGTTGTTCAGACAATTTAACTTGTTATGTAAACTGTGATAAATTCTTCCCCTTTTGAATTTATTAGGACCATTTTTTTTGCTATCACTGCATGCACCCTTGTACGTATATTTGAAGATCTATACATGTTGCCAACGATGGTGCAAATGCTCTTCATAAGTAAGTCCAGTTGATGAGTGGGTTATTATTATTATTTTTATTTTTATTTTTGCATTTAGCTTTAAATTTCTTTATGTTAGTGTTTTATTTGTTTGCACTTAGTTTGTACGTCAATTGTCACTGCATAAATTTAATTAAATAATTGTTTGCCTCCTTGTTGGATCGACCCAAAAAATACACATCAGATTCCTTGGAGCTATGACAAACATAATTGAATGAACTTCCATCCATTGCACACATCTTCCACAAAAATCGAACACAAAAACTAAATGAAAACAACAATTCCATAACAATCAACAAGTCTAACATCAACTCCACCATCGCTTTTGTTGCCACTCCGCCGCCGCCGCCACTACAAACAAAGAGTCCTAAACACACCCTCTGCAAAGGGCACGATTGCGAGGAGTGGTGGCAACGCTCCTCACGACGAGCTCTTCACAGTGATTTCGCAGAAGAGATTGAGAAGAACAATTTCAACATGGGTCAATTTAATCTATGGCTTTTTTCACTTATTAGTACTCCCCTTGTCCTACAAAACTGACACTAGATCCATTTTAGTCCAATCCCATAAAAATAGTCTAATTCTATTTTTTCAATTTTTCTCTATCTAATAAGTGGAGTCTATATTATCCACCAATAATACTCTAATAACTTTTTCCTTTCACCTCTCTCATATTTTTGCCAATTTTGTAGTGTTCTTTTTTATAATCCTATTATTCTTGACTTTTAACAATTTAATATACGCCATTCGTTTCTATTAAAAATGATACTATATTTTCTAAAATGGAAACACACTATCTCCACTTAACTAACAAAACAACAATACATAAAATTTAATTTTGTGAAGCAAATATAAAACATGCGCTAACTCTACCTAACATTATTGAATTTTTTATGAATGAGCATTAAAAGATATAATTAATTATTTAATAATAAATGTGTTGGCAACTTATCATTGTAACTTACATATGGATAATCTAAAATCAGTTAATTTGTACCTGAATTTTTTTTTACCTTACCGTAAATTCGGTATTATTTGTACCTGAAGTTCACCAGCAAAAGTTTATCATTTTTGCGTACCAGTGTACCCTCCATGTTCCTTGTGATTAATTAGATGTCGATGCGGCAAAGTACATTTGATCGATATTTAATCAATGTACTATAAAAAATTAAATCATAAACTACTTATAGATTGACCAATAAAAATTAATTATGTTTTAAATTACCAAATTTAGAAGTATATTGCTTGTAATATTTGCTATATTACGTACCTCTAAAAATCCCAAAAGCATACTACATCACTACTTACAGGATTAAATATTAAATCTAAATTGTTTTACAGATTAGCGTAGTAATTGAATTATTAAAAGTATAAAACTACGCAGCATTATTATGACTGGCACAGAAGCTTATTTTAATAATTACATAAAAATTTAAATTTAAATTTAAATAAAGAGTATAGATAGCCACTTATGAGATTTTAACGGTAAAAATTATGATCTTAATAACTGATTTCCAGATTTAATGGAGATTGATATCTACGAATATAACAAAAACCAACTCATATCAATCTCAAATTATTGGGTTCATAGATTCTCAACAAACTCTTAACCCTGTTTTCAATTATCAGAAAAATATTTTAATCTCAACAATGAATAGATTATTACTGATCGCATTTCTGCTAATATTCTCCCAATATTCCAGCAAAGCACATTCTACTCAAGGCCCTTCTCCGCCTCCCGCCAGCCACGCGCCGTCCCGTGCCACGTCACCGCCACCCGCCCATTCTCTGGCTCCTTACAAGGCCGCCTCCCACGCGCCGTCCCCGGCCAACTCACCGCCACCCGCTCATACTCCGGCGCCTTCAAAGGCCGTCGCCGGCGCGCCGTCCCCGGCCAAGTCACCGTCATCAGCCATTTCTCTAGCACCTTCCAAGGCCGCAACCCACGTGCCGCCCACTGATTCTCAGGCACCTCCAAAAGGCGAGACCTACGCGCTGCGTCCGTACATCTCACCGCCACCCGTCCATTTTCCGGCGATTCGCAATACCAGCCCGCCAGCTCCCCCAATCGCTTATCCGCTGCTTCCGAGCCCATCACGTCCATTGAGGAGAAACACTACGGTGTCGGTGTCGTCGGCACCTTCGCCGTCTAGTGCCCCAGCACCTACTGCCGGCGTACCTTCGTCCCATAGCAGTGCTCCCGCGGGTTCTAAATATATTATCCATCGTCTCCAATTTTGTTGTAGTGCATGTGTGATGCAATCAATAAGAAATCAAACAGGAAGTAGTAGTACTAAATAACATGAGAATTGAGAAATACTCATCAAACAAAAAGTTTGTACTCTATTTGTTGATCAATGGCTCCCTTCAAAATCTCTCTTATTTTGATTTGAACTCTTGTAACATTTAAGAGCTATCAAGAATACAAGTAGAACGAAAAAGAAAAAAAAAGAAAGAAGAACAATACTAGCAGGGTTGGCCAATTCTGCAATTGACAACTCCTGCCGCCGGTATTATACTAGTTAAAAGCGAAGCTGGTCTTGCAACCATGCTCGAGGCTTTAGCGTAGGTCGCCGCTGTTGCATTTCCAGAAGCTATGAATCGTGCTCCGTTCAACAAAAGATCTCCCTCCGATCTCCAATTCCAGCTCTTCCACTCCTCATCTCCCGGGCTGCTTTCCCTTTTCGTCACCTGAAGTCACCCATGCTAATTAAATATATATACTTGCTGTGTGTGAGTTGGCCTAGTGGTAGAGTGTTAATGCCTGTTTTGCCAATAATAAAAAAATATATATACTGGCCTCTTTTGTATGATCGTCGTCAGCCGCGATGAACACGTTGCCCTGGCTATTGATCGTCGGATTAGCACTTCCCCCAATCGCGTACATCTCCCACCCAGTGTATACATTGTTCACAACATGAAAGTAGCCATGCCTACACCTTCATTCACAAAAACCATTGCCACCAATTTTGAGTTTCTAGTTTATTTTTTAAAAAATGATCAATAATGATTTTCCATCTACCTCGAATCCCAAGTTAGTTAGTTAGTTACCTGGGCATTCTTTGAACCAGACCTTCCCCAAAGTAGTTAAAAGCAATAGTGACCTGCATCTTCTTATCTGCTACATAATCATCACTATGCCCCATAAGCATCACTTCATTGTGGCGAAACATGTAGTTGTTGGACACGGTGATGGCCGTGGATCCGGAGACTATGTCGATGAGTCCATCGTGGCAGTGCGAGAGGGTGCAATGGTCAATCCACACGTCGCGGGCTCCAAATATCGAGATCCCGTCCCCGTCAGAGATCCCCCGCAGCTCGTAATGCTGCGGGCCGTCCGTCACGACGGCGTTCCCGCCCTGGACACAGTCGTGTATGTAAATACCGTGAATGATAATGTTAGTCACACCTTGTATTGTTATGCACGGACCGTTGGCCATCTCGATGTTGAACCCTCTCCCGTCTATGGTCTTGTACGAGTTCATCATCAGCTCCTCCTTCAGGGTAATGCTCATGTCGCGCTCGAAGATTATCCACAATGGCTCGCTCTGGATCACCGCGTGCCTCAGCATCCCCTGCCTCGGTTCCCGTGGGTCGTCCTCCTCGGTCGTCACCACGTAAAACTCCCCGTCCCGCCCCCCGATCGCGCCGCGCCCGAACCCGATCCCGCAGTCCGCTAGCACTTTCCGATTCGTCTCCCAGTCTGGGTCGCACCGCCAGCAGTCGTCGATCGGGTTGCCTGTCCTGCACGTGGCCGACCCTGCCCCGGCCCCTTCTGTCATGTTCTTCATTGACCTCCTGCAATTTAATAAGACTGATCAAAATTTGACCAAATTTCATGATTTAAATGACTATTAACCCTAAAGTAGGGTAAGGGCGCTGACCATCGGGTAGGTTGGGACGCGTCATGCATCACCGGCCGTGCGGAGAATGTGGAAGCATGCGCAAGCAGGGTAAGGCACACGAGTAACAAGACTATTGACATTGTTACTTAGCTTGGAGAGAGCAAATGGAATTAGGTGGCTTATAATATGCTCAAATTTTGAGATTATTAATAAAGGTGTGGCAATAAATTGGGAGTCACAATAGTTGTTGGAATTCATGGCAAATAAACTCGCCGTTGCCAAAGCTGTTGAATGTACGATTTGGAGCACTTGATAATGAGATTAGAGAGAATATAACAAAAAAGATTCAAATTATTGAAGTAGTGTTTGAACTGCGCAATAGAGAGGATATGATGGACCAATTCATCCCATCCATCATTTTCCTTTAATTCCTTTTACTACTCTCAATTAATTCCTTTAATACTTTCACGTTTTCAATTAAATGCTCTGCAACTAATTTACGGTCAGCAAATTTATTAATGGAGGGAGGAGTTTCTAGATTTAGCATATACCTTTACATATTTTAAATTTTTGAGTAGTGGTGATGCTCTAGCTTTTTTTGGAAGGAGATCTAGCGATGGTTAAATATAGAGATTGGAGAAGAATCCGAATTGATGTTTTACGGGTATGTGATCTCCATGTTTAATAACAAAATAGAGGATATGTACGAGCACACACCTAAAATAATAATGAATTAGTTAAGGATGTGTTTAGTATAATGAAACTGAAATTATGTTAGTAGTTGTAATTTTTTTGAGCTGTATTTGAATTATAATATTTTAATTAAATTTTAAATTATTTATTTGTTAAAATTTAAGTAATCGATCAAAATTTCATACTCTTTATTTAGTAAATAATATGATTAATCAATAGTTGACATTTATTTTTAATTGAATATATTTACACTACAAAAATAAGGCTATTTTTTTAATATTTCCGAGCACTAATACTGTGCTCGGCATTTGCCAAGCACATGTATGGTATTCGGCATTTTCCGAGCACATATATGGTGCTCGGCATTTCTTAAAAATATTGATATTATATGTTTAAAATAAATTTTAATATTTTCATACATATTTATGGTGAAGGATCTATATGCAAATTTTCCGAGATATTGTATTACTTCATAATATTGATATGTAATATTTATAATGTTTTAAATTCTTCTTGTTGTTGAATAATTATTGATTATTTTATTTGTATATTTTCCGAGCACGTGCATGGTACTCGGCATTTTCCGAGCACATATGTGGTGCTCGGCATTTCTTAAAAATATAACAGCATATTATATGTTTTAAATAAATTGAAATGTTTTCTTACACATTTATGGTGAAGGATCTATATGCAAATTTTTCGAGATATTGTATTGCTTCAAAATATTGATATGTAGTATTTATAATGTTTAAATTCTTCTTGTTGTTGAATAATTATTGATTATTTTTTTTGTATATTTTCCGAGCACGTATATAGTTCTCGGCATTTTCCGAGCACATATATGGTGCTCGACATTTCTTAAAAATGTTGATATTATATGTTTAAAATAAATTTTAATATTTTCATACACATTTATGGTGAAGGAATGCAAATTTTACGAGATATTGTGTTGCTTCATAATATAATATGTAATATTGACATGTTTTAAATTCTTGTTGTTGTTAAATAAGTGGAAAATGTATATATTCTATGAATAATTTCGTAAGTCTTTATTTTAATATATCCCGAGCGCATCTTTTGTGCTCGCCAATCTCCGAGCAAATAAATGGTGCTTGCCATTGTTGATTGATTGCCAGGCTGCGCACGTTGACCTGCTCCGATATTGCTCGGAGTTAACACTCCAGTTTCTGATATTGCCGAGTACCTTCATTTGTGCTCGGTACGTTGCCGAGCATAGTTGAAGGTGCTCGCTATTTTCCGAGCACATTTAAATGTGCTTGATAACGGTTCTTGGTAAATAACTCTTTAAAAAGGAAATGAATACATCCCTATATATATATATATATATATATATATATATTTATATATATTGAGTTTGTGCATGAGTGCATGTGACGTGATGTGTGCAATGTTGTATATTGTGAATGTTTGTGTGTGTTGTTTGCACAGCGTGTGTTGTGTGTAAGTTTGAAGAGTGTGTACATTGTGTTTTAGGAGATATCCAAATTTACAATCATTTGAAATTTTGAATATATACTTTGACCATATCTTTAAAATAATAGAATTGCGAGTTTGAATTGAAATTCAATTCCAATCTCAAACATTTAAGGGCATAAAACCGGAAATTTAAATTGAAAATTTCAATTCTAAATTCCAGAATTCATAGTACCAAAATTACGCTTAAAGTTGCTCAAGAAAACCAGGAACATTTTATTGTCTGTCCCAGTTGAAAAGTTAATTTTATGCATAAAATTTCCAGATCTTAGCAGACCTAGGCCCATCCCTAAATCCGAAACTCTAATTTATCTTTATACATATGTAATTTTAATGTTATAATGATGGAGTTTTAATAATCCAATCAAGTGGTCACATCTTGATATCACGGAAAGAGAAAATGTCATCAAGGTGAAATAAATTAGTGTAGTTTATTTAAACTTACACTTGAGATTAATAGTGGTGACGTAGATCAATATCAATGCTCCAACTATAGCTCATGCGAATATAATACGACGCCGTTGCTAGTCATTGGAGGTAGTAGTCTAACCCTCCTTTATCATGTGCTTGGCCCAACTTTTGTCACATTTAATCTAATTGTAGGGCAGCCTAATAAAGGTGCACATACTCATATATATATGGTCCATTAAAAGATGATGAATAGCTGCAGCCTGTCAATGCCAAAGTTGTAATAAACCAATCTTCCGTTGAGTTGTATCAATTAATTTAAATCATATTATTGTTATAAAGTAGGCATAAATAACCCTTCATGGCCCATAAACCAATACACACAACCACATCAACGCATATTTAGTAGAGTACCAAATTAGATTTTACAAGTTCTTGAATAGCAGGAACAATCAACTAAATGAAAATAGAATATAATCACAATATAGTATAATTAAGGCAAAGATTTAATCGTAACATAGAAAACCCCTAAGTTCCATTCTACAAATCTAACTGTTGTGAATTTTCAGAGTATAAAAACACAAGCAAGAAATGAAAACTGTAAAAACACTGTATGCAAAAGTATTACGGAGTACTATTAGAAGTTGAAGAACCACTTCTAATTTGATTTGAGGTGCTATAGTTTCAATTATTCAATTTTATATATAAGTTTCTTATGCTTTAGGGATCGTGTTGGGTTTTCATTCTCCCATAATTGCTCACTAATCAGAGAATGATAAACTTAGAATAAGCTGATAACATCTCATAGACTCCATTAGCTAACTTATCACCCTAAAAGCTGCCGAGTAAAAGGAATAATCAGGATAAACTATAAGGAAATATCGAGTGATTTTAAGGAAATTCATAACCACCATATAAACAATTGATTTTTTTTAATTAAATTAAATAACTTTGAAATTTCACAAGAAAACATTAAACCATTAAATTATCAAATCTAATTTCTAATAATCGGTTTTGTTATTATATAGATTCTACTCCCCCGCCCCATAATAGTAGAGTCATTTTACCATTTTGGTACGTTTCACAGTAGTGGAGTCATTTCCATTTTTAATAAAAGTCAACACATTTCTTCTCACTTACTTTTCTCTCCCTCTTACTTTCTTCTCTCTATTTTTTCCTTCCTCCATACTTTATTATCTTTTTATTTAACACATTACACACCTTTTTCTTAATCTCCGTACCGGAAAGAAATGCCTTCACTACTATAGAACAGAGGGAGTACTAATTATTTTTTTATTACGACCGTATAGTATAAGGGTATAATTAAATAAGACAACTAGTCTGCCTGTGTATTCGATGATATTGACTATGAATACTTCAAAGCCAACAACTATCTACTTGTGTCTGCATGCATATGCATTTGACAATTTCAACTAATGTGGGGATTGTTGGAATCGTGTGCCCGCTCAAAGGGTTTTGACCAAGAATAAATGTGATGAGATATTTAATTTTGTGAAATTAAATGACGTAACGTCGATCTACGTCGGAGTAGATCTACGTCGGAGTAGATGACCATTGTATGTTCTTTTTTCTCAAAACCGATTCTCGGTGTGAGAAATAATGGATCAAAGTTAATAAAAAATGCGAGCTATAAATAAACTATGTAAAAAGTTAAGGGATCAATTAATAGTATATTAACCTTATTAAATTAGTATTCCCCCGTCTCACGGAAGATGACCCATTATTAAAAATAGAAACTTAGTTATCTCTGCTTTATTATTTCTCTGTTACTTTATTCTCCCCGCCTAACACACAGAATAAAATTTCGTAAAATCTCATGCCGTCCATTTTTTGGGATGGAGGGAGTATTTAATAAGAAGAGTTATTACATGTAATTATTATAGTAGACTAACATGGGCTGTATAGCCCATAGGCGCGCACGCGCCGCCGCTGCTCGCCTCACCTCGCCGAGGCCAAGACCGCGAGCCGCAAATAGTGTTTGACCCTCAATTTTTGATAAAAATATGAAAGATAGGTTAATGAAACTAGCCTTTAAATGCGTGTGCTAAAAATAAATATATAATCTCAGACTGATCAAGTAGACCGGCTAGACCAATCCACGTCCGTGCATGTGCATGGAAAGTACTTGAACTGACTAGGCAGACTGTATACACCTATCGACGTGTCATCAGATGCGTAATCCGAGGCTACTTTCAAAACTATAACCACAAGATACTACTCCCTCCGTCCCCCAAATATTATCCCACATTGATCCGACACGGGTTTTAAGAAATGTAATAAAAAGTGAGTTGAAAAAGTTAGTGAAATGTGAGTCCTACTTTTATATACTCCCTCTGTCCCTAAAGAGTATGAACTTTGGGTTCAACACGGGTTTTAATAAATAGAGTGAACTACGTCAAAAGTCCCTAACGTTTCAATTTGTGACATTGCAGGCCTCTAACAAAAAAAAAATATCGCCAGACAACCCTAACCTTAAACCTAATCTCATATCGTGTTTTTGTAGCCTTTTTCAGACCAAAATGCCCAAATCCCTTCAGGGGCATTTTAGTAACCTTACCTTTAACGAGGGGACATCACTGCAGACCTACTCTGGCGTGGCAGACCTACTCCCTGTACTCGCACAGTCAGTCCATAACGCATTTTGTTTCTCACACTTTACATTTCATTTCACACTGCAATTGATCGATGATATATACAAATTGTAAGGCACAAATTCTCCCATTTTGAATTCCCATCTTCATTCCTGCAGTCATTCCCTGCACTCATCCTTGCACTCGCTACTGAGGGGTTAATTCTTCGATTTTGCTGAGTTTGACATCGGCATTTAGGTAAGCTCTTCCACTGTGACAGGTAAAATGTGGGATGTTTTTTGTGAGTTCCTACTGCTGACTTTGGTTGTGTATAATTTAGTGTGATTTCATCCCAATAGCTGAGTTTCACCTTGCAATTTAGGTAATTTCTTCCACTGTGACCGGTAAAATGTAGGATGTTGTTTGTGAGGTCCCACGACTGATTTTGGTTGTGTTAATGTAGGGTGTTATCATCCCTATCACTGAGTTCCACATCGCAATTTAGGTCATTTCCACTGTTACCGGATAAATGTATGAAGCTTGTTGTGAATTCTTGCGGTTGATTTTGGTTGTGTTGAGTGTATGGTTTGTGGGTGTCGTTCCAATTTTTAGGCTGTGTCATTCCAATTCTTGGGGAGTGGTCCGACAAATAATAGCATATAAGGTGTGAAACTCAGTTTTTTTTACTTTTCAATTCAGGTCCTTGTTGCAATGTCGTCCTCTAGTTCTCAATCTTTTGGCTCAAGTTTGAACTGGGATTGGCCTCGTCCACAGATTGTGTACTGTAAGCATGATCTTGAGGCTGAGCTCGTGATATCTAGGACATCAGCTAATCCTGGGCGACGTTATTATCGTTGTCCAATATGGAAGGAAGATGATTGCAGATTCTTTCGTTGGTTTGATGCGGGTCTATCGCCAAGCCAAGACACTTACTTTCAAAGGATCAAGCTCGAACGAGACAAGTTTGAAGAACAACTCCGTTGCAAAAATACTGAGGTGTGCGTTCTTGGAGATAAATTGCGGATGAAAACTGACGAATGTGAAGAGCTGAAGTTAAAGCTGAGCACGAAGAGTGAGGAGTGTGTAAGTCTTCATGTAGAAGTTGTCAAAAGGACCAAAATGTCGCGAAATATGAAGATTGTAATATTGTTGTTGTGTGTTGTAATTTTTTTCCCTAATGTAATGGTAACACTTTTCTTCTCTTCTTCTCCAATTAATCAATAGCAGGAGCTTAAGTACTAAACGTTTTAAGTTTCACTGTACTTATAAGGTAGGTAAATAAGAGACGCTTTAACTATTGTACACGATTAAGTATTACATACCTCTCAAGTGTACACGATTGTACACGATTTAAGTATTACATACCTCGTAAGTGAGCTCCCGCTGCAAATTTTATAATAACGACCGAAGTACCCTTCTTTTGGTGAAATACCATCATGCGTACAAAACGTTTTGTTGAATAACACCCGAAGTACCCATGTTTTGGTGAAATACCACCATGCGTACAAAACATTTTGTTGAATAACACCTGAAGTACCCATGTTTTGGTGAAATACCACCATGCGTACAAAACATTTTGTAAAATAACATCCTATGTACAAACTTAAAACATGCAGTGCTCATTAATAACATATGTATAGGTAGTTATCGAGACACAAGAAGGGTCTTCTCCTATAACGGATACACAAAAGTATAGTAAAAAAATACAGAAAAAAATACAGTTAACCACAAATATACACAAGAGGCTTCCCATTAAGCATAATGTTTGTCAAAAGGAATACTGTTTGTCAAAAGGCTTTCAACTGCATACGTTAGCACTAACAAAAAACCAACAACATTTTCAGAGTTTTCAGGTTCCCAAACTCGATCCCCGCGATTATTCAATCCTGATCCCCGCGACGGCCACAACGTTGCGGCTGAGCCCTGGTGCGACGCGTGTTAGTCCTTGAACCAGTGGGATTGGTCTACAAAAAACAAGACACCGGTCAAATTGAGTACCATTGGTCAGGAAATGAAAAGTGCAAAATTGACACCACCCACTACCTCTTCGTTTGGCAATGTAGACCGACGTGTGCGGGGTCATCCCCGACGAGGCAGATTGGTCTGTAACAAACAAACCATTAAAATACAGGCCAAGGGTTGGGCAAGAAAAGTCAAAAATTGATACCGGATACTACCTCTTGATTTTACGACATGGTAGACGGCTCAACCCTGACCCCGCCATCCGTCGTGGGTGGCTGACTGGGCTCATTGGGCTGTGAACTCTGTCCAACTTCGGTTCGCGCATCTACACGGGGCTCATTGGTGCATGTCCTCCTGTTATGATCATCTTGTCTGCACCGACGACATCTGAGTACAAAGGTGCATCGTAGTGACTCAGAACCATCCGCATGATGACACAGCTGGGGCTCTTCACACCTTAATTTCTTTGGCCGTCCACGCTGTCGCTTTGTCCTTGGGGGGTGCCAGTTTGAATCCAACGTCAGAATTCTTGGGCCAATTATCCATCCCATTGATTGGGAACAAGACATTCTCGTACAGAATCGACATTGTGGACCGCAAATAATAGCGGGATACATACTCTGATACATCCTTCCCATTCTTGTTAATTGTAGCGATGGCATGAGTGCACGGGATCCCTGTCAGCTGCCATGATCTGCACGAGCAAGTAAATTCACGCATGTTCACTACATACTGGCCTGCCGGTCCCGACACTTGGTACGAATCCTCTTCGTTCCATGTTGATCTCTAGGAAGACGCTTTCATGTACAACTTATTCACAATCTCTTTGATAACGGGCGGCAATGCGTGATCGTACGTCCTGATCCACTGGCCTCTGATCTGAATCCTCTCCATTTGACTAGTCCGGATCTCCTCTAACATTGTGATGATGGCCAACTCGCGAGCAATTGCTATCTTCGAATTAAAGGTCTCGCAGATATTGTTGAGGATAACATCACAACAAACATGTGTCGAGAAATATGCCTTCATCCATTTTTCTTTTGGAGCAACACCGAATAGGTATTGATGCGCTTGGGGATATATAATCCGCAACGCATCCATCCTCTCCACGTACTGTTCGTGGGTTGTACTGGATGCAAGCTCCCACAGTAATTCCTTGAAATTTTCGCCAATTAATCTCTTCTTGAAGTTGTTGTAGATGTGCTGAACACAGAAGCGATGCTCGCTCTGTGGGAAATCCTCAACGATAGCTTTTGCAAGACACTACCAAATTATCACATGTATAAGCCACAAGACAAAAACTACAATCACAATCGAACTATTACGCTATATGGTTAAATCACAGGTAAAGTACTATTATTCAAAGAATCACAATTACACTTTACACTTTTTAATGAAATCACAATACGCGTACCTTTTGCTGATCAGACATGAAGACGAATCTTGGTGCATTCTCATGTATGTGAAGGTCTTCTGAGAGGTAGGCAAGAAACAATTTCCATTGATCGTAGCTCTCTGCCTCAGTCACAGCCCACGCAATAGGCCACCAACCGTTGTTTGGATCAATCCACATGGCCGTCATAAGTTGGCCTCGGTACATACCTCTCAAGAAACAGGAATCCAAGAAAATAATTGGACGGCAAAACCGCGTCCAACCATTTTTTAACGGCCCAAGGCAACAGTAAAACCTCAGGAATTTCAGACCCTCAGCTTCAGGATCCCTGAAGTTTTCGTAGTGTATATGCACACTGGAACTAGGATGTGTTCGTTCCAATTCAGATTTGTAATCGAACAGTCTCCGGTATTGGCGGCCCGACTTGCCAAAGATACCTTCTAGTGCACTTTCTCTTGCGCGGTATGCCTTCATCCTACCAACTGTCAGCCCGAACTCCTCATCTACACACTGCCGTATAGCTGCCAATGGAATGTGGGGATTAGCTTTGATTTTCTCCATGTAACGCTCAGCTAGCCACTTGGACGTGAGCCATCTTTGATCCAACACTTGCGAGCACGTTTGAGCATGATCTCTCTGCATATTCACAACCACATAATCGGTGTTGTTGTGGGTTTCGATCTTCCTTGCATACACATACCATTCATATGCCTTGCCTCTACAAATGGCACGCGGTCTCTTGCCATCATTTTTGCGTACATGGACACGTCGTCTGGTCATTATCGCGTACTGGCGAATGACCTTGTAGAAGAATTCTCGATTCTTAAAAATGTCACCCGACTTCCAAACTGGAAGCTCATTGGTCAGCTTGAATGGGGTGTACTTTATACCCTTTTTCCTCAACCCCTCAAAATCCTCAAGATCCTGCATATCTTGTAGCTCATCCGTTGTTTCTTGCTCGCGTAGAGGGTTTGCATCCGTCGAGTTCCGTTGGTCTTCAACATGGGAATATTTTCGCCATTTCTTGGACCCTCCACTGTCCTCACCAATCTGTTGTCCAGACCCCTGTTGTTCGGTCTCCGCTTCCACAGTCCGCTGCTGTTCCCTTTGTTGTTCCGGTTGTTGCTGACATAGGGATTCATAGTAGGATATAAATAGCTGCTCATCTCTACACATGTTTGCCAAAGAGATAAAATGGCCGACCACATCCTCATCATCATCATCACTCGGAGATCCCTCGCTATGAAGATGGCAGCCGTCCGGAACATACTCGACAGTAGGGCAAGAAGCATTGTCTTGGGAAAATTGTTAGGGTACTTCCCCTACAGTTGGTTCGGCTGCATCTGGCTCTACAGTAGCTGGAGCTGTCTCTTGCACAGGGGTTTGAAATTCGGCCATGAACTCTTCATGGCTAATGTCCTCAACAATCGGGAAGAATGAACTGTCAACCGGTATGTCCGCCTGAGGTTGAGAGATGTTGTCCATGACCGGTTGGTACACATCTTCTACTGCATTGAGACCAACAGTTTCATCTCCAACGCATGACGAACCAAGTACATCCTACGCAAAACAAAACTCAATGATAATCCTAACAAAAGTAAACACCATCGAACACAAACAAAAAAGTACTAAATCACAAATGGGGTACTAAATCATTCATGTAAATCACAACTCACAAACGTGGGTAATATGTCATACTCATTTATTGCAAATCATAACCAATTACCTCTTGCACGTGTGCATGGGAGTCTTCTCCTCCAACTTCTCCAACATCTACCACAACTTCAACACCATTTGGTATTGATTGTGGTATAGCTTCAACTTGTGGCATAACTTCAACAACATCTGGGACTGATTCAACTTCTGGCATAACTTCGATCTCAGCCAAAGTTGGTATAGCATCTGATACTTTTTCCACAGCCTCAGATGATACCTCTTCAAAGGCTTTCTCCAAATTTTGCCTCTACCAACCTGTTTACTTGGTGTGGTCTTAAGTGGGAGAAATACAACGAGAGAGTGGGAGTTGGTGAATGGCGATGTGGATGCATACTAAACAACATCCGAAATGGAGATGGAAATGAAAATGAAAATGAAAGTAAACCGGAAGCGGTAGTAAGTTTAAGTTATGATGATCTACCTTATCATTTGAAGCTGTGCTTTCTGTATTTGGGTGTACTGAGAAATGGCGAAAGCATGGCTGCTGCTGATCTATACAGAATTTGGATATCACAAGGCATGATTTCAGAGGAGAGTAGTGATAAATCTCCAATGGAGCTTGCAGAGGACCACTTAAGTCAGTTGGTCTCAAAGAGCATCGTCCAAGCCAAACGTAAAGATATGACACACAAAACGAAATACTCGTATTGCAACCTTCATTGTGTAGTAAGAAAAGTATGTTTGTTGATAGGGGAAAAGGAGAAGTACAAGGTGCAAACTCTCGAGTACACAGGTGGAAGATTTTGTGACTTTCTAGATGATGCATTGTCGAGTGCTATAACGCGGCATTTGGTCATCCATTTCAAAGAAGAACTGTAAAAGGATGATAGTAAATGTAAAGTTCATCATGGAGAAAACGATAATCGCAAGTATTTAAGGTCTCTTCATTTACATAATGATATAAAAGGGAGGGAAAGTATTGAGCTTCCATGTACAGTTGATTTTCGAAGATTCAAATCACTCAGAAATCTTGCTTTCGAGGGATTCACATTTATACGAGGAAAGCTACCGAAAGGGGTTACTTCTCTTGTTCACCTCAGAAATCTTCGTTTCCGGAAGTGTGAACTTGATATGCTTCAATCCTCCATAAAACATCTGGTCTTCTTAGAAATCCTTGATTTCCTCTCATCCAAGAATACTAAAATTCCTGGAGTTGTGAAAGAGATGGACCGGTTAAGACAACTAGCCCTTCCTCGTTATGACATGGAAAGGATTGGGAAATATCAATTGAAATTGGATGAGGGTTTGAATCATCTTGAGGCTCTACAGGGGTTGAATAGTTTAGTGCATAAAGGGTAATTGTTGGAGGTCGCCCCAATATTGTTCCAAGGACTCATTCCCTTGACCTTCATTGGGGTTATGATCATGGGACATAGGCATCCAGCTTAGCATGTCAACATTCGATACCTCGTTTATTTCCCTCTCCTCCTGTCTGGTAAGTTGGGTGTTGTAAAAGAATTCTGTTTCTAGGAAATTACAGTTCATCGTGGTGATAACCTGTCGGTTTTGTGGATCGTAGCATCTATATCCATTTTGATTGATCTCATACCCAATGAAAACACATTTAATCGCACAAGGGGCTAATTTCGTTCGCTCATGTTTTGGGACATGAACAAATACGGAGCATCCAATAATTCGAGGTTCAAGAGATAAGGCTGGAGGGACACTGGTTAAGGTAGATAAAATTTGAAGTGGGGTTTTGAGATTAAGGATTCTAGTAGGGAGATGATTTATGAGATTAAGGATTCTAGTAGACAAATCTGATGTCTTCTCTAAATTTTCTGAATTTTATGTCATGATCCTCACTCAGTTTCAAACAAAAATCAAAATTCTTCGATCAGATAATGGGGGAGAGTTTGTCAACACAAAAATGAAAATTTTTTGCATTGAGTAAGGTCTGATTCACCAAACTTCTTGTGCCTACACGCCTGAACAGAATGGGGTAGCTGAACGCAAAAACTAAATTATTCTAGAAATGACTAGGACACTTCTTTTTGATTCAAAGGTCCCAAAATATTTTTGGCCCGAAGCAATTGCTACGTCAGTATACCTCATAAATCGTCTCCCTACTAGAATTCTTAATCTCAAAACCCCACTTCAAATTTTATCTACCTTAACCAGTGTCCCTCCAGCCTTATCTCTTGAACCTCGAATTTTTGGATGCTCCGTATTTGTTCATGTCCCAAAACATGAGCGAACGAAATTAGCCCCTTGTGCGATTAAATGTGTTTTCATTGGGTATGGGATCAATCAAAATGGATATAGATGCTACGATCCACAAAACCGACAGGTTATCACCACGATGAACTGTAATTTCCTAGAAACAGAATTCTTTTACAACACCCAACTTACCAGACAGGAGGAGAGGGAAATAAACGAGGTATCGAATGTTGACATGCTAAGCTGGATGCCTATGTCCCATGATCATAACCCCAATGAAGGTCAAGGGAAGCCAACTACTTCTGTCGCCGAGCAGGTCTTAAACACAAATCAACCAGCGGAACAAATTGTCGCCCCAACATCTCCCCATCCGATATCCGAGGTAAATAATTCTATTGAGAACTTTGTTATTGTTACTACTGACAATATAGTTACAGAAGATGAAGAGAGAGAGATCATTGATGAGGATACTGGACTGTATATTTTGCCACCTCGGAGTACTAGGGGAATTCCACCCAAACGATATTCTCCGGAAAAGACAGGAGGAAGACAATCAAGATATCCGGTGGTAGTGTGGCAAAAGCAAACTTGACAAAACTGGCCAGAGCATTTGAGGCAGCTCTATATGGAGAAGAAGAAATCCCATAAACAGTAAGAGAAGCCCTGAAAATCAAACACTGGAGAGCAGTGATGATGGTCGAATTAAAAGCCTTGGAGAGAAACAAGACTTGGAAGAAGTGTCGACTGCCAAAAGGAAAACGTACTGTTGGCTGCAGATAGGTCTTTACGATCAAACGAAGGTCAGACGGAACTATCGAGAGATACAAGGCCCGTCTTGTAGCTAAAGGATATACTCAAACCTATGAGATACAAGGCCAGTCTCTTAAACATTCTCACCAGTGGCAAAGATGAATACGGTTCGAGTGCTACTCTCCATTGCAGCAAACAAAGACTGGCCCCTACACCAGTTAGATGTGACTAATGCATTCCTGCATGGTGAGCTAAGAAAGGAAGTTTACATGGAAGCTCCTCTAGGATTTGAGAATGACTTTGAAGACGGAGAAGTCTGTCAGCTGAAGAAAACCCTGTATGGGTTAGAACAATCTCCGAGAGCATGGTTCGAGAGTTTCACAGAGGCAATGAAGAAATACGACTATCAGCAGAGTAATGCAGATCACACTATATTTCTGAAAATGAGAGGGGATAAAATCACATGCCTAATAATCTATGTCGATGATATGATCATCACAGGAGATGATTCTGAAGAGATAGAGCAGCTTAAAAAGAATCTAGCGACAGAGTTCGAAATGAAGGATTTGGGAACACTCAAATATTTTCTGGGCATTGAAGTTCTGAGATCGAGAGAAGGGATCTTCATCAATCAGAAAAAATACACTTTGGATCTTCTAGCAGAGTCTGGCATGATGGAATGCAAGCCAGCAGACACGCCAATTGTCGTTAACCATGGTCTCCAAATTACAGAAGGAGCCCAACTTGCAGACCGAGGGAGGTATCAAAGGTTAGTAGGGAAATTAATCTACTTGTCACACACTAGACCAGAGTGTGATAAGTCAGTTTATGCACCGACCCCAAAACGACCACCTTGAAGCAGCATTAAGAGTTATCCGATACCTCAAAGGAACCTTTGATCATGGAATTATGTTAAAGAAGAATGGACATTTGGAGATTCATGGTTATACGGATGCCGACTGGTCTGGAAACCCATTGGATAGAAAATCCACTTCTGGGTACTTTACATTTGTTGGGGGAAACCTAGTCACTTGGAAGAGTAAGAAAAAAAGGTCGTAGCATTATCAAGTGCAGAGACAGAATTCATAGGGATCAGAAATGGTTTGACAGATATACTGTGGCTTAGAAGATTGATGGAGGAATTGAGTCTTTTATCACAAAAACATGTCGACTGTTCTGTGATAACAAAGCTGCAATCAGCATTGCAGAAAATCCAGTCCAACATGATCGAACAAAACACGTTGAAGTAGACAGACACTTCATCAAAGAGAAAATCGAGGCAGGAATTGTTGAGTTTCCCATTTGTTCAATCTAAAGATCAACTTGCAGATATTCTAACAAAGGCAATTGGAGCAAAAGATTCCTCAGAGGCTCTTAGCAAGTTAAGTATCGGAAATCCCGTTACTTAACTTGAGGGGGAGTGTTGGTTAATGAGCATTAGAGTTCCAAGAATAGAACATTAATAGTGTCTAGTTCCAATAGTAGTCTTGTTCCAAGGTACATTTATTGTTGTATATCAAGAGTCCCCAACACCCCTATAAATACATGGGTGTTGGGTATCATATTCAATCAATCCAATACAACAATCTTCTCTACAATAATCTGTTTTAACAGATAGTTGTTATACAAGGATGAAGAAACTCCAACGTTTCTCAGCATATATATTTGACAAGGAAAGCTATGAGGCTATCATGACGGCCATTGATTCAAACTGGGAAAAGTTGGTGTACACTTACATAGTAGTGGAAGGAGGTTGGGAGTTCACATCAGAAGAAGTGAACAAGGCGTTCAAATGCAAGAATCTTACTGACTTGGTGATTCGTGCTCGTTTGGGGAGGCTACTAACGGAGTGCAGGAGCAACATCATTTGCTCAAACATAGCATCTTTATGCTTGAGCAAGTGCAACATTGAGGAAGATCCAATGGAGGTACTAGGAAACCTTGCTTCATTAAAACGCCTGTGTTTCCACTCGGGATCTTTTCTCAGTGAAAGGATGACATGCCCTGCTTCCAGTTTTCCTTGCCTGAAATCATTTGAACTGGATGAGTTACAAAACTTGAAGGAGTTGATAGTTGATCAACATGCCATGCCTCTTCTATCGCGTTTGCATATCCGTCGTTGTGTTGAGATGGAGATGGTTCCGGAAGGATTAAGTGCAATTTCTAGTCTTCAAGATCTGATAATTGAAGGAACGCCGGAATTGGAAAGTAGGGTTAAGGCTATTAATGGTGATGGAGAAGAAGGAGAGGATTTCCACAAAGTCCGCCATGTCAAAATTACCTTCAAATATTATGTACTCTCATCTCTGGTAATGCTTCTTCCCCTACTCACATTTTTCAGTAACACATTAGTATGAGTTTATTTGATAAGACGAAATTTGGTGAAATGAAGGATCTCAAGACAAGGCTAGGAATAGGATGGCTACTCACCTTTACTTGTGACTATGTCTTTTCTTCATTATCTTGTTGTTTTATTTTGTCCCTTTGTTTGCATGTAGGATATTAATTCAAACAGGATGTAAAATGAAACTCAGATTGAGAATAAGCTCGGATTTCTAACATTTTATTTTTTGTTTCAGAGTTGTAGTTGGTGGCTAAGTCGAGCCAACGACATTAAACAAAGGCGCTGATTGGAAGACAACCCGATGAGTTTTTATTTTTCAAATAAACCGAGGGAATTGTTTGCTCAATTTCTTTCCCTCGATGTATTTTTATGAAATGAGTGTGTTTTTTTTAGTGTTTTCTATGTAGTTTTCTGAGTGTTTTTTCATGTAGTGTTTGGTTGAAATTATAATATTATATGAAATCGAGTGAAAACAAATTTCCCTTACTTATTATGAAGTTTGCATGTATGGGTGCAAGGTCATCATTAGTTGTGTCAACATGGACAAGGGAAATCGACGCTAGCTTGCTTAAGTAGAGCTCGGCGACGTCCACTAAAGTTTCATCTTTTAGTCGAAAACTCTCATTTGAAACCATCCATGCCTTGTGCTATCCACATCCCATAGACAAGATTAACATCTATGCTTTATTCCTCTTGGAATATAACCAGGCAGATAAAGCACGATTTCAAATAATAAGATAGATTTTTATACTTAAATTCACTTTTATACTTAAATTCACCACTCCATCAATCTCATTGTCCCTTTTTTGTGGCCGCTGTATAGAACTACATGGAATTTTTTGTTTACTAACACCCAATCCTTTTAGAGGATATTCAGTTTGTAAGATTATACTGAAAGAAAATATTACATTTTGAAGCCAAATCTATTCTATTAATTATAGAGCACGAAATTTAACATATCTTATCCTCTTTCAAGTCTATATATACATCCCATAGCCTAATTCATCCACACACTACTCTAGGGTAGCCTTCGAGGCTCCTACCTCTCTACCCCAACCCTTCATCCCGTATTTTATACTCCTTCTCTCCCATAAAAATATGGACAGTGGGTATAACACAGAAATTAAGACAAAATTGGTAGAGTAAGAGAGATGAGAAGAATGGTATGGTAAAGTAAGAGATAAGAGGAAAACGATAGTTAAAGTAGTGTTAGTGGATAGTGAGACCTACATTATTAAATTGCTATAACTTTCCAAAATTGGTGCACATATTTTTGTGGGACCGACGAAAATGGAAAGTGCACATATTTTTATGGGACGAAGGGAGTACATAAAATTCATCCATCTTTCATTCCATCATCGTCATTCATTATTGGAGATTGGAGCAAGGCAAGAGAAGATGAAGATGACACACAATTCATCATTGAGTTTTGTTTGCTTTACTTTATGTCTAGTACTTTAATTTAGTTTTTAGGGATATTGGCACCTAATATCATGGAACTTTCAAAAAGTTGGGTTTTTCTCACGAACTTTACCATGGGTTTGTTATTTCCCACAAGTGAAAAGATTCCGGCTATATTAATAGATTAAAGAACAAATTTGGAGGGTGTGCTTCAAGAAAAACCATTCTCAAATATTAAAAATCTTGAAACTCTCGAAGTTGTAGTCGAGAAATTATGAAAAAAAAATCTGTTCATGGTATTATTTGCCGGAATTTTTTCATTGGTTGGAAATAACAAACTCGGAGTAAAGTTCGTGATATTACTTGTCAATTTCAAAGTTCATGGAAAAAACCCAACTTTTTGAAAGTTACATGATATTAGGTGCCAATATCCCTAGTTTTTATTACTCCTTCCATTCCATAGTAGTGGAGGCGTTTCTTTTCGGCACGTAATTTAATAAAAAGTGTATTAAGTGGGTTAGGTAAAGGAAGAATAAAGTATAAAATGAAAAATGTAGAGAGATGAAGAGAGATAAAGTAAGAGAGAGTAAAGTTAAATATGAAGAAATATGTTGACTTTTACTAAAAGGGGAAATGACTCCATTACTATGAAACATACCAAAATGGCAAAATGTCTCTACTACTATGGAACGGAGAGAGTACTTGTCTATGAGTAGCTAATGTGTATGAATTCCGAGGATTTGAAGTAGCACTTATGTTTATTTAATTCCAATTTTTTATCCAAAGACTTCATTTATTTGGTTCAGTTTTTTTGTATAATGCTTCAAGTTGAGGGACATGTCTTATTGATTTATTGGCATGTGGGGATCGAAAGAGGATCCATATGTTAGATTCGAATTGATAACACTATAGTTAATATCCCCAAAAATATAAACTTAAGAGTGAAAACTTTTAAAGGGTCTAATTAATGCTAATAATCGATGTTATCCGGTCAAAGACTGTGTCTCGACACATGCTTTATTCACGTATTTTATTGGCATTATAGGTCATATTGTATTATAGATGTGTTAAATTGGTATTATAAAAGAAAAATAAAAAACTAGTATATGATTGACTCTAGTATATTATTATTTTGATTATTGAAAGGTTTTGAAAATAAATATAATTGTATATAATATTAAGCAGTTAATCGAAGTGTGCATGTGTAATAATGCGTGTGTGCATGGAATTATTTTGTGCATGAAAAATATATATACAATGGTAGGATCCTCAATTAAGATTATAAAAAGTAAGTAGCATGCATATGTGCCACATATTCAAATAATTTTATAATATATAGTGTGCAATAGCTTTGACATTAATATTGATAGACACGTCAAATTCATATTCCGTCAAGTTATTTTGTCATTTTAGTACATTCCATAGTAGTAGAGTCATTTTCTTTTTTTAGTAAAAGTCAACATGACTTACTTTACTCTCTCTTACTTTATTATCTTTTCATCTCTCTACCTTTTTTCATTTTCTACTTTATTCTTCCTTTACTTAACTCATTTAACATAATTTTTCTTAATTTTTATGCCGAAAAGAAATGTCTCTACTACTATGGAATGGATGGAGTATATACGTAGAGTCAGTGGACAACGAGAAGGGATGGGGTTATGAAGAAATAAAAATGAAGGAAATAAATGAAAAATAGTTTCGACCCCTCCGGCTATACCAAGATTTGTAGACCGAGAAGGAAATTTGGGTGTTTGATTATGTATGTTATCATCAGTTGTATGTATATCACACTTTTAATTTTATACCCCCTCCGTTTTTTAAAAATAACAACTATTTCCATTTTATGGTCGTTCCTTAAAAATAGAAACTTTAGAGTCTTTCTATGTTAGGACATTGACTCCACAATCCACTACTCTACTTTCACTACTTTTTCTCTTCCTCTCTCTTACTTTACTCTTTTTTTCTCTCTCTTACTTTACCAATTGTGCATTAAAACCCTTGCCGTTTCAAATGTTTCTATTTTTTGAATACGGAGGGAGTAAGTGTTATGTGGTTGGATTGTATAGTGGAATATGATATGAATATATGATTGATGTAAGGGATATATTTATATATTATATTAGATTAGAATTATTTGATAGAATATACTCCCTCCGTCCCAGATAATTTGTCACATTTTTTCATTTCGGTTCGTCCCACATAATTTGTCTCATTTCACTTTTTACCATTTTTGGCAGTGGACCTCATATTCCACTAACTCATTCTTACTCACATTTTATTATAAAACTAATATATAAAAGTAGGACCCACATTCCACTAACTTTTACAACTCACTTTTCATTACATTTCTTAAAACCTGTGACCGGCCAAAGTGAGACGAATTATCTGGGACGGAGGGAGTAATATGGATATATAGTTGATAGAAATGATATGCTTTACATATGACATTGAAAGTACATGAATTATGATTAAAGAGGATCTGTGACGGTCTTGTCCTGAATCTGAAAATATAGAGGAACCTTCGGGTCAAATACAGAGAACCTACATGTCAAATTACAGAGGGATCTTCGATTCAAATATAGAGGAGTTGGGGTGTGTCAGATAGTAATTAGGTGACTCGCACTGGTAACCATGTGCTCATGTAATTGGATGAACTGGTAGTTAGTAGACTAATTTGTGAAATCAATAACCTGGAATTTCATTCTTTGTTAAAGGAGTACTATTATTTATTTTTATACATTGTTTTATTTACTTTATTTATTTCTGTTAAGTTCAATTAATCAAACTAAAATTCTTGTGTCTCTATGTAGTGTATGTCGTTTAATATAAGATAGACAGTTGCAACTTTATTCTTTGTGTTCGATATCCTTATACCTACCTTAAGTGATCTAATATTTTCTCCCACTTTTTTTAATAAGTCAAACAATTTCTCCACGGGTAAAAAGTGGAATAATATAATGAGGATCGAATGAAGTACATCTTAATCTTTTACTTTTCGAAAACACTTTTATTTGCGTTTCTTACATTTAGTTGAAATACCAAGAATATTAATGCTTTCCGAATTGTGGATGTGTATATGGATACATAAATTAAACATTCTTAATTGAATAAAAAATTGTCATTAGTTTTGTTAATGAATACAGAATAAATAATTTAGAATTTAATTCTCAATTTTATTAATCAAATTAAAAACATACAAATCTAATTCTTCATTTCTTTAATTACAATATTTGGATAATATTGTACTCCCTCCGTCCCGGGCTACTCGCTCATTTCCTTTTCGGCTCGGAGATTAAGGAATGAGTGTATAGGAAAGTAAAAAATGACGGTTGTAGGTGAAATTTTTTACTAAAAATGGAAAGAGTGCAAGTAACTTGGGACGCCCAAAAAGGAAATAAGTGCGAGTAGTGCGGGACGGAGGGAGTATCAAGTATTAACAATTGATCAAATTCTCATAGTACAACGTTAACAGTTGATCACATTCTAACTCTCTCCGCCACAATGGAGCTCCACCACGCCGCCGCTACTCTCATAACTCTCTCCCTTTTCCTACTCCCTTCCACCACCACTGCCCACAACATCACCGCCATCCTCGCCAAATACCCCGACTTCTCCACATTCAACAACTATCTAACCGCCACGCTCCTTTCGCCGGAGATCTACCGCCGCGACACAATCACCGTCTGCGCCATCGACAACGCCGCCATGGACCGCTTCCTCTCCAACGACCTCACTCTCGGCGCCATCAAGAACGTCCTCTCCCTTCACATCCTCCTCGACTACTTCGACGCCGAGAAGCTCCTCCTCCTCCCCAACGGCACCGCCCAATCCCCCACCCTGTCCCCGCCCCCCGCCTCCGTCCAGATCACCAACCTCAACGGCGGAAACGTCGGCTTCTCCCCAAAAGCTGCCCCCGTCGCCGCCACATTCGTTAAATCCGTCGAGTCCGTGCCGTACAACTTATCCGTTATACAGATCTCCGCCGCCTTGCTTATCTCGGCCGCCGCCCCGGCCCCGGCCCCTGCTCCGAGTGAGGCCAATCCCACGGCCGCCATGTCGGCCCACGGCTGCAGCGTGTTTGCCGCCTTGCTGGTCTCCAGCGCGGAGGCGGAGCGGGCTTTCGAGGCCAACAATGTGACTGGATTAACCGTGTTCTGCCCAGTCGACGACGCCATGATCAGCTTCATCCCGATATTCGAGAACCTGACGGACGACGGGAAGCAGGCGCTGCTTGAGTATCACGGGATGGGGTTCTACGCGTCGCTCTCCGGCCTGCGATCAACTAACGGAGAGGTGAGCACTTTAGCAACTGATGGAGCAGCAAAGCAGTTCAGGCTTAACGTGGTGAACGACGGAGATGACGTCACGATCAAGACGCCGATGGTGACGGCGAAGATCGTCGGTACCGTGTTGGATAAGGATCCGCTGGCCATATTCCAGTTGGATAAGGTTTTGATGCCATTGGAGGTGTTCAGATCGCCGGCTCTGGCGCCTTCTCCGGCGGCCGGGGACTATTCGCTACCGGCGCCAGATGCTCCGGCGGAATCTCCGGCCGATGGTTCCCATCGGAAACCCAATGGCGCTGCGGCTAGATTTATCAGTAATGGCGTGAGTTTGAGCCTCGGTTTAGTATTCATACTACAGTTTTGAGATTTCTTATTGCTGTTTTCATTTTCAGTTTTGCAATTTGGATTTTTTGTTTTGGGCTTTTTGTGTGAAATATACTTTGGCATGTTTACATGGATGTATGGTGTAGTACTCATTTGCTCTATTTGTAACAAATTTGTTGGATTTCTTATTGTTTTAGGAAAATACAGGTTTTACCTTTCATTTCTTTTCTTTTTTTGCCATAAAGAAATTAGTATGCTTTGAGCTCCATTAATTAAATCAATACTTAGTAAATGGAGTAGTATAAGTGGTAAATTATGTGATAAATAAATAAGTTTTCTTCTCATAAATATAGAAAATTAGGTTTTATAAAATAAAGCAACATAAATCATGCTTTTCAGTATATACCCTAACAGGAAGAACATCATGATTAGGCTATTCTAAAAGGAACTTTACATTCTCAATCTCTGAGTAACTAGTCTAAAATCTATCCATTGTGGCCGGTGGTTCTACAAGAAGATTGGGTGAGAGTAAAAGGTTTAATATTTACTCCCAATGTTAATAGAGTTATTTTTCTATTTTGGGAAGTGTCAAGTTAATTGAGTCATTTCTATTTTTAGCAAAAATTAATTATTCTTTTTACTTTATTCTGTCTTACTTTACTCTCTGATCTTACTTTTTCCGCCATCCATTTAACGCACTATTTTTAAACTCCGTACCGAAAAGAAATGTCTCTATTAACAAGGAACGGAGATAGTATGTAGTATCAATCGTGCATTAGGACATCATGTATTCATGTAAAAATATTATACTACACAACATGATAATATAAGATGAAAGAGACAATGTAACTAATTTGGCATATGAAGAAGTCGGTTCTAGATGGAAAGTCATATGTGATACTGCGTTTCAGTGTTTCGCTTTGATTTCGAGAATTTTTTGATTTGAGCCGATCTGTTTCTCTTAGCGAAGAACAAGCTTATGATTTATTTCAATAAGATCTCATTGAAGAAACTTGGGCATCCACACACGCATTTCAGCTATGATATTTTTTTAATCTTTAGTAATATGTAGGAGTACATAATGTATGAATGTAAATAATGTAATTTTTTATATTTAATTTACCACTACAATTTTAGGAATTCAATTCTGTAATTTTCAAATGTTAATTTTTTATAGTATTTATGTTACAAATAGTAATGAAAATTAAATATAATTATGAAATTAGAGAATAATTAGAAAATGATGAAATAAATAATAAATTAAATAAAAATATGAAATTTGACGTATGATGGCTGAATCAGGAATTCCAGTGAAATATTCCAGTGAGGATTTAAAAAGGAATTGTGTCTGGATTTAGGTTACAAAATAGTTCCGTATTGTTGCAAAATAGTATCACACCATTGCGATACACGTACTTATTTTTATTTTATTTGCACTAATTTTGAAATATTAATTAATAACATTATATAAGTTTCAACATAAACTAATATGAATAAAATGGTCATACATAAACAATCTATATATTTTATTTTTAAAATTATAATTTAATTATGAATACAAAATTAATATGACAAACATAATTCTTATTTTTATTTTATTTAATTTTTAAAATGCCAAGTCATCTAATCCATAAAATTTAAATTTCACCAAATCAACATTAATTAAGTTGAAGTAATTTTTTTTTTGTAAAATGAACCAAATTTAATAATATTTGTATTGGATTAAGTTCAACTAGTATATATTTACACCGATCTCTACTCCTATTTAAAGTTATATTAAAAATTTTCATAATTACAGCCAAGTCTATAACAATTCAACAACTCATTTAATAATTAAATGCAAAAATCACTCTTCTTCAGCCAACCTTCTTGTCACATCCTCGTCTCCTTTCAACTCTGCCCCTCTTCTCCATCATCGACAACATACTCTTCTAGGTTTCCTACTTGGTTTGCCGGCTGTGGAGGAGAGGTGAAGCTAGAGTGTGGCGGCGAGTGTTTATCTAAAAATTTTACTATTTTCTTCCTATTGAGTAGAATCATCTCTTACTTTTAAGTATCAATGCTCATAAATATATGCTAAGCTGCTAGAGAACAAATAAATGAGAAAATTAAAATGCTTGTTATGTGATATCCATCTTTTGCATTAAAAAATTAAGGACATATGGAATTAAACTATCATTAAACAACCATTAAGCTGGTGGTTACAACTTACAAGAAAATGGAAAGCCAAAAGAATCCTCATTATCAAGTAAACTATAACAAAAATAGTGATCATGCATTGCAAATAATTATTTAAATAGTTTTTATTAGTATAAGTTTATGCTTTTGTAATTTCGTATACATTTCATTTCTCTAATTTAATGTAAAAATTAATAATGATACACTTATTATCTTTAAAAATCTTTTCATTTCTACCTCACCTAATTAACTATCACAAAAATACATAAAATATTTTCATTTTTTATCAATTTTGCTAAAAAATTCACAGTGACACTTTAGATATTTACTCCAAAATTCCCGTTTTACATATGTATACATAAATGACGTGATGAATGAGAACTTAAAACGTTATTTTTAAGGCAAATTGCATGTAAAATAATGAATTTTCAAATAGTTTGGTTTTTCCCGTGAACTTTAAATATTGCATGAAAAGTCATGAACTTTATTGGGCTGTGTAAATTTCTCATCCAACCTGACTGGATAGATCTCCGACACAAACATATCCTACGTGGAGCGCCAGAGGCGTGACTTGGCAAATGACAAACTTATGGTTCAATTCGAATTGTGGAATTATTACTACTTTTTATGTTGAATTTGATTTGTATGTTTATGTCGATTTATATGCAAAATTCGATTTGTATGTTCACATTTGTGCTACTTGTATGTTTGTGATATGTCCAGGGTCAAAGATTGCAAAGATAGAAGATAAACAATTAGAATTAGTGGAGTTTTGCTAAGTCACGCCTCCGACGCCATGTAGGATAAAATTTGTGTCGAAAATCTATCGGGTCAGATCAGATGGAAATTTTACACAGTCCGGTAAACAATGACGGATCCAAAAAATAAAACTCGTGGGGTCAAAAAAAATTTAAGAGTAATATTTATATATTAATTATTTAATTTATATATTATTAAAATAATCATTTTTAAAAATTTTATTTTTTTAGTTATGCTTTTATTAATTTTAACTATGGTTGAAAACAAACTAAATTAAATTAATTAATCATGCTATTAGCATTTTTGAATATTTTACACATATAAGTATCTACTAAAGCTAAATCAGTTTCATAAAATAAACAAGCGCATATTAAATATAATAGTGGTACATAAAATAAACAAGCGCATATTAAACAAGCTCTCCTCTTCTACACAACAAGCTCTCCTCAAATTCAAATTCGTTTTCTTATCAAAATGTTCACCCTACTTAAATTTTCTAATTAACAACAATGACTTCTTCTCTGTATATCTCTCTTCTCATCTCAATTACTCTTTAATTTTCCATAGAAACGACTCTGCTATACGTGTGGGTCCGGAGACGGAGCGGCCGTCGGTCGGCGAATGACTGCGGAGCTTCCCAGAAGCATTCACAGACTGACGGTGGGGTCGGCCGACCCCGTCCGACCCCACTTGGGTCCGTCGTTGCCTGTAAAGTCTATGATTTTTCATGCAACATTAAAATTCACGGAAAAAAATAACTATTTTAAAGTTTATGATTTTAGAGACAATTTACCCTTATTTTTAAGTCTTTATATGTTAGGATTGAGTATCCAATATGATACGTAATCATTAGAAAACACAGACAAACCAATTTGATAGCTATAAATCGGTGCAATATGTTATACTCCATCCGTCTCATTTAAGATGTTCACATTCTTGAATGACACAGAATTTTAGGAGTTGTTAGGTGGAGTCAACAGAGAAAGGTGGACATATTAAGTGAGACTGATGGAGTAGTTAAAACTAAAAGGGATATTGTCCATAATATCATGGAACTTTCAAAAACTTGAGTTTTTCCCACTAACTTTTAATTTGGAAAATAATATCACGATCTTTAGCCTAGTTTGTTATTTCCCACCAATGAAAAAATTTCGGCTATATTAATGGAATGAAGAACAATTTTGGAAGGCGTACTGAATAAAAAACTATCATCAAATATTGAAGAACTTAGATTTGAAGGGCTTGGATTTGAAGAACTTGAAGCACTTGAAGTTATTGTCGAGAAATTACGAAAAAAAAATCTGTATCTTAATATTATTTGCCGTAAGTTTTTCACTGATGGAAAATAACAAACTCGGATAAAATTCGTGATATTATTTGTGGAGTTTAAAGTTCGTGGGGAAAACCTAGTAAACATTTTGAAAGTTTCATAATGGTATTAGTAGCCAATATTCCAGCTTAAAATGATTACAGATTGTCCAAACAATGCAAGAAACATTTCTAGAAAAAAAAATAAGAGAGAGAATACGAAATGACTAATTAAGAGCATCCACAGTGGTGCGGATTTCTCGGTGGACTTCCCAGAAACACCTCCCCAAAAATACCTCCTGCCACGTCATAAGGACCTCCCACTGTAGTGCCACGTCATAAGGACATCCCACTGCAAAATGGCGGACATCCCGACGGACATTCACAATTAAAAAAATCACAGATTCACCAAATTAAACAATTTACGGAATTAAAATTTCGACACGAATACGGACGGAGAAAGTGCAATGATAATTTGATTAATTAAAAAAATAAAAAAAAGTACAGTTCAATAAAAAAATATTTAAACAAATTACATTATAAATATCAACGTGCACCCCTCCGCGTCCATAGCTCTTCAATTATATCGTTCTGGAGTCAAATATGAGCTTTTCGTTGGCGCATGTCGGCAAATGCACAGACCCGATCGGCCTCTCCATGGGGTATCCCCATACGTACATTGGCGGTGGCCACGCCGTGGCTTGGACATGCAGCATCAACATCATCATTAGCCCAATCAATCAGTCTAGACCTTCATCTTCGACAATCATGTTGTGCATGCGTACATGACATCAACGATGATGTCAATATACCACAGTCGTGATGGACCCTTCGCTGCCGTCCGTCGAGCCTGGAGCACACCAAATGCCCGCTCCACATCGTTGAGTGCTGCCTCCTGACATCCCACAAAATAGACCTTCTTTTCTTCTGATGGGCATCTGATCGTCTTCACAAAGACGGGCCACATAGGGTATATCCCATCCGCCAAATAGTAGCCCATATTGTGCTGGTTGCCGTTGGCGACGAAACTGACGGCCGAACCAACGCCCATGCACTGCTCGTTGAAAAGGGGCGACGATTGGAGAACGTTGATGTCGTTGTTCGACCTGGCTATTCCAAAATACTCATGTCAAATCCACAGCCGGTAGTCAGCTACCGCTTCAAGGACAATAGTTGGATTCTTGCTTTTGAAGCTGGTAGTGTACACCCATTTTCAGGCGGCGGGACAGTTATTCCACTCCCAATGCATACAATATATGGTGCCCAACATTCCCGGAAACCCATGCTGACTCTGGTGCATATCCATCAGAACCTGGCAGTCTTTGGGGGTAGGCTTCCGAAGATACTCATCCCCGAATATCTCCCTAACGCCCTCACAAAAATACTTCAGGCAATCGCGGGCATTCGTCTTGTCGATGTGGAGGTACTCATCGAACATGTCGGCTGTGCCTCCGTACGCCAGCTGCCTGATTGCGGCAGTGCACTTCTGTACGAACGTGTGACCGGATTTACCAACCGCATCCTCCCTGAACCTGAAATACTCGTATCGACGCTCTAAAGCGCTCACGATACGCATAAATAGCGGACGATGCATCCTAAAACGTCGCCGGAATATGTTATCCCCAAACCGCGGCTCCGAAGCGAATTAGTCCTCATACAACTGATGGTGTGCAGCGATGTGGTCCCGGGGTACTATAGCTCGACGATGGATGGGTAGAGGTACCGCCGGCTGCTGCTGCTGCTGCAAGACCGCTTATATCATGAGATTTATCTCCCTGGACGTAACGGCCCGCACCTCTTCGTTAATTCGCCGGCGTAAGTCATCAGCACCCCCACCACTACCACTACCACCACCACTAGCCATTTTGGATATACTAATAGAAACATAGAGAGAGAGAGGGAGAGAGAAACTCGTTAAAACAAGTGGTGCGAATGAAATGAAGTTCAACGAGCCGTATATATAGAGTTTTTTTAATTAAAAAATCGAGACGTCCGTCGTGGCACCGCAACTAGGGCTGGGTAAAAATACCTAAATACCGAAATACCTCCCTTACCATATTGAAAAAATACCAAAAATACCGGATTTTCGGTATACCGCAATTTTCGGTAAGGTATCATACCTTACCGATTTACTTTGGTACGGTAACGGTATGAATTTTCATATACTGATGTATACCGGGGTATACCGAAAATACGGTATATACCGTAATTTTAGGTATATACCATAATTTTTGGTATATACCGATATCAATATATGCCAAATTATATCAAGTAAATTCATACTTTTACCAAATAAATATTTACATGTAGAAATCAAATATTGTCTCATTATAGTTGTCGGGTAATCATGTAAATATAAAATCAAATAAACTCAATTAGGAAAACTTGATATCGTTGAATCAATTAGTTTCAAACAAATATAAGATTTTAGTTAAATTAGTTCCAAACAAATACCGTTGAACGTTATGTGATTGCGTGGAGTTTAATTGTTGCAGTTTTTTTATTGAATATGTTTGAGTTAGATTAAATTTCATGTTTTCTAAGTATTTTTGAAATTTTATTTTCATTTGTGTTTGTATTTAGAATTATTTACAAAATAATGATATTTTGGTATGTCGTATTATAGTCCGATATACCGTAAAACTCTGATATACCGCAAAAGTACGGTATATCTAATTTAGATATGACATACTGAAAATAAGGTATGGTATCGATATTGAAATTTGTCATACCGAAAATAAGGTATACCGAAGTTCGGTATACCGAAAATTTTGGTAAGGTAAAGGTATGATTTATTCTCATATCGAATTTTCGATAAGGTATACAGTATGATGGTTTCGGTAAAGTATACCGTACCTACCCACCCCTAACCGCAACGGCGGACGTCGTCGAAAAGCCGCGGATCTGCGGTGTCCGCAACCGACGTCCGCGTCCGCCCCTCGCACGCCTAATGGCGGACGTCCTGCGCGGACGTCCGGCACGCCGGTCCGACGTCCGCCGGGACGTCCTCCGTTGCAGATGCTCTAAGACCATCTCCAATTGTACTCCAAAAATTAGTTTTGGGGTAGAAATTTTCTCGTACCATACACTAAACTCAAACTCATTTTTAGTATTTTTTGTGAAACAACTACCAAATATGATGTTACTGAAAAAAATTTGTGAGACAAAAACTCAAAATGGTGTAAATTTTGAATTTAGTGTAAAGGTTGGAATAAAACTATTTTTTTGGACATATATTCAAAAATGAGTTTTGGTTTGGTGTAAATAATTGGAGATGACCTAAGTTTTAGATTTACATTTAAATTTAAATCTAAATCTGCATCAAAATTCTGTTCCAGTTGAACCAACGTTTTCTAATTAATTAGAGTACTTATTATTTTAGTTAAATATTTATTATAATTATATATAAAAGGACCATAATTGAAACGATTTCTGAAATGTTTGACTGAATGAGCGCAAGTGTTGACTGTTTCCAATAAGAAAAACACGTAAGCATAACTGAATCACCCCACTCCCCACACTACTTCCCCACTCCTCATGCGATCTCTCTCTTCCTCCTACGCCTATATATATATATATCATCAATTCACCATCTTCATCACCAAATTCCATTTCTTCATCCTTTCTCATCTCAATTCACCTATATATATATATACACATAACCCAATCAATGGCTTCCAAAGCAGCTACTTTCCTCCTCGCCGCCTCATTCGCTATCACGGCAGCCTCAGCCTTCCAGTTTGAGGTCGCAGACGAAATCGGATGGTCCAAACCCACCGGAAAAGAGCGCGAGACCTACAACGAATGGGCCGCGCAAAATAGGTTCCACATCCGAGACACACTTCGTAAGTTCCCAACACCCAACATAACACATTCACAAACATCTTAATTTCTTTCACATTCACAAACATCTTAACTTTTTTTGCATCAGATTTCCACTATGCGAAAGACTCGGTGCTGGTGGTCACCTCCGCCGATTATCTAACGTGCAATGCAACGAATCCCATCGCTGAATTCGACGACGGAAGCACAGTGTATGAGCTAGACAGGCCGGGCTTCTTTTACTTCATCAGCGGGCAACCCGGCCACTGCAAGTCGGGCCAGAGGCTCATCGTTCGCGTCATGCATCCTTTGCCGCCTGCTGCTTCCCCCGAGCTTGCGCCGGAACTTGCACCTTCCTTGGCACCGACCGGCGAGGGCGATGGGGATTCGAGGTGGCCGGAGTTTAGTTCGACTGCGAAATTGTCTGTTGTTTCCTACTTCGTTGCTGCTTTTGTAGCACTTGTTGTCACGCTCTACCTCTTCGTGTAGGAGTCATTAATTTGGTTTAGTTTATTTTTTTTATATTGAATGCAAAAACAAATTTGAGATTGTTCTTAGGTTATTGATAGATGATGGTAGTGTTGTGTTATTTGATATTATTGCTTATTACGATTTTAGTTTGATTCATTTGAGTAAATAGACCGATGTCTGAGTTTCATTATACTATGTTGGTAAACTTGTTTACATCAAATTTAAGGTCATAGTAGTAATATTTAGTCAGACAATTATTTTCAAATATCAAACTGATGCATTCCATATAAATCTATAGATTATCTCAAACAATAAATTAATTATATACACTTCTCTAGTGATTTATTTTATCAACCTCTACTTTTTTTCAGGCTATATATCAATTGAAACCGAACTATTTCGCATTACAGGGTATGAGTATTTTAAATCTGTGTACAGAAATTAAATTTACTACTCCACTTAATTGCAAAAACCAAGTAAATAACAAATTTTATGTCTCCATGGATGAAGGGAGTGGGAGTTGACGACACTACCAAAGGTATCATATTCATGGTCATTGTGTTGTGAGTGATAGTGAACAAGTTTTTTATAAGTTTTGAAATTTAAGAAAGCTTTGTAAGAGCTAAAATAAGTACCAAGAGTGTGGAATAGGAGAATCAAAGACAAGTACTCCTTATTACCCACGTGAATATGCATTCCACATAAAAATTAAAGGTGAAAATATTTAAGTAGTGTGTTTGTATGTTTTATTTTCACAGAAAACAATCAAAGCATATTCAAAAGATGTATGACAGAAGAATTCGATATGACATACTGGTTGATGGCATAAAATTATGCAAAAAAAATTTAAAATGAAGAATTGCATACTAATCAAAACACGTGGAATATGGGGTCAAATTATCCAAAAAAGATATGCTAGATGAATAATCCATACCACTATCCATTTTAGAACAACAAAGAAAATACTTTGAGTATCTCAAATATATGATCGACTATGGCCTATTCAATTCAAATATTGATGATTATAGGCTTATTGGCTATAGTGATAACAATTAGGCCGGAGAAAATGATGATCGGAAGAGTACAAATAGATATGTATTCTATATGAGAGACACCGCCTTCATTTGGATGTCCAAGAAGCAACCTAATGTCGTATTATCAACTTGTGGAGCTGAATATTTGACTGTCAATGGAGGTTAGTGGCAACAAAACAACCAACACCTATTTATATGGATAACATGTAGGTGATTGCGCTATAAAATATTTGGTGTTGTATAATCAAAGTAAGCACATCAACACTCGTTTCTACTATACCAGAGAATGGATTGCAAAATAGGAGGTTCATATGCAGACACAAGATTCAAGTGTGGAGTACATAAAATCATACTCCATCCGTCCCATAAAAATAAGCTAAATTTTTTTTTCGTTCATCCCATAAAAATAATCTATATTCATTTATGGAACCTTTTATCTTTCTTTTTACTTTATCATTTATGGGTCATACCATCTACTATATTATTTCAACTACTTTTTCTCCTTCTATGTGACTTTACGCATTAAAACGAATGTCATTACCAATTAGTCAATTTCTTTGGGATGGAGGGAGTCCGATATAAGAGAATGCATTTCAAAACAGATGACTCGATTGTGGAGTACGGGAAATCACAAGATCAAGTTGCTAATATTTTCATAAAGCCACTTAAGTACAAAGATTTTATCAAGATGGACACATTTCATAAGAAATCAAGTTTAATTTCGGTGATGCAATAAAAAAACCTTATTTTTTGTAAAATAATTTGCAATAGAAATATCTAGATATTTGTGAAAGAAGATAACAATTATCTCGATACTCATTTGTCTACTAAGAACATTGAGTCTATTTTCACAGGTGTCTTGGGACGGGCTTTTCAGGTGAGGATGGTGAGACAGAGAAGTTACTATATGTATGTAGAACTCTTATTATCCCGGAGGCGGTGCTCTAGCAACAGTTGTTGGTGTACGAGTGGGATTAACTGGGTCGAGTGAGGGTGACTAGCGCTTTTGGTTTTGAAGTTGTGGTTACATTAATGCAAATGAAACAATATTGCATTAACTCATACAATTGCCAATATAGGTGAGCTTCTGATTTTTTTTATACTGGGCATGAAAAGTATAGGTGAGCTTCAGATTTTTTTTATACTGGGCATAAAGGTCACTCACAAAATGTTTTATATACCAAACAGATAGATTTAGAAATTGTTGGATTGTAATTACTTCAACTAATACTTATGTTGTAGCCACTTGGTCAATTTGTGTATCAGTGTATTGGATTTTGAGGCTGATTGATAAGACTCGTTTCATGCATTGGTTTTGGGTGATATTACATGTTTTTTGGGGAGATAATGCACAAATTTCGAGTTTAAGTGCGCATGTTGCTGCTAGGTCAAGTAGATGGTGCAAACTAACCAAACAGATGCAGATTGAGCAAAAGTGGAGTGAAAATGCAAGGAAAAGGGAAAAAAAAAGAGAAATCGAAGACACCCTTATTTTAAGGGTACAAATATCAAATCATGAAGGGCATACCCTATGGATTTGAGCTTGAAACCTCCCTAGCTCTTCTAGCTCTTTCAGTTCATTTTCCAGCCACCTTTAGAGCTCTCCTAGCTCACCATTCCACACACACATCCTTAGATAGAGTTCCTAGTTTAAAATCCACTCCAATTCCAGTTTCAAGCTCTTTGCATCCCATCTCGGAGGGGAAATCCTTAGTTCCAATCGTTCCGTCGTGTTCCACCACTTCGAGGAGCAAAGAAACAATCTCTATTTTATGTTTTAGCTTTTAACTTTCATGTTTTGAGAAGTTTGTGGTGTTTGAACGTCTTAGTTGTTGAAACTTTTGAGTATTTCGCATTTTGTTTTGGATATTGACGTTTAAAGTTTGGATCTGATCTTAAATCTGAAGTTATGGAAGTTTTTGTTGGTGTTTCTGTTGGATCTGGTGGAGTTGAGCTTATTTGTGTTTTGATGGATGTTTTTCGCAATTGGTAGTTAGATATTAAGATGTTGAGCTTTATTTGTACTTTGTTTGATGCTTTTCGCAATTGGTAGTGTTAGGATGTCTTAGATCTAGTTAGTTAAAGTTCGATTTCGTGGATCCATGCAAGTTATTGTTTGATTTCGCAGATTTGGTATGTTCTGTTTTAGATATGTATGATTATGGCTTACTTCTGCTTTTTCGTCATTCCGCTTGGTCAGTTAGTTTAGATCCCGTCGTTCTTAGCTTAAATTTGTCGTTCGCGTCTTGTTTTGAAGCATGTTTTGTTTCTCCGCGTTAATGGTGTTTGATGCTCTGTTTTTAATCTGTTTTTAGTTGATTACATGAAGAAGATGAAGTAGAGGGAGTTAGAAATTTAGATTTGCAAGACTTTTGCTTTTGCTTTTACAGCTTTCTGCCAACTTAGACAGTTTAGGAAATCTGGTCCCCACTTTACTTTTGCACTTTGTCTACCTATTTTAGGAAAGTTTCCAACATTGTCTTGTAGTGGCAGGTGCTCCTAGTTGTTTAATTTCAAATTAAGATGTTTGGTTTGAGTTTAGTCGTTCATGCATGTTTCCGTACTTTTCCCATCTAGTGATCGGTTAGGTAGAGTACCCTATTTAGTCTTCCGAGTCCAGTAGATACTTAACCCACTTAGTTGCGTGGTAGCAGCCAAAACCCCTTCCAAAACTTCCCGAACACATGCTCGACACCTCCATCTCTGTGGGATCGATCCTTACTTCTCTATACTGATCAATAGTATAGTGGGTTAAGGTTTTGATAGCAGCTCTTATAGCGTACCCGACGACACGTATATAGGTTTAGGAAGTCTGCCTGATCAGTTTGGTCCAGTAAATCTGACCCGTTTGCAATTTTACTTGTTTATGCAAAAAATTTCATAGTAGAAATAGAAGAATTCATTTTGTGTGTTAATAGTGGAATTTGTTTGATATTTAGATGATTGAGTATAATTTGTTTAACTTTGATTAGAATTAAAAAGAAGAGAAAAATAATTGAAATAGTGTTGGTTGATAGCGAGTTTCACGTGGTGAAAAGGTTTTCAAGAATAAAAAAGGGACTAATTTTGTGGAACGAACTAAAGTGGCAAAAGAAGACTATTTTATAGTAGGATTTAGTGTATTTATTGAGAAAGGTTTTCAAGAATAGAAAATTGACTAATTTTGTGGAACGAACTAAATGGCAAAAGAAGACTATTTTATAGTAGGATTTAGTGTATTTATTGAGAATTATGTATTACAAATATATGAATACTTATAGTAGAAACATTTGAATTTCTGTATTAGAAATATCTAGATACAAAGTAAAGAAGTGTCCAGAAAAATATACTCCATTATTCTCTAAAATAGATTAGTTTTATCATTTTAGATCATTCCTTAAAATTAAACTAATTTTAAATTAGAAAAAAACAAGTAAGGTAAGTCTCATTCTCAGAGTCTCATTTTGGATCATCTCTTATAAGGAGAGTACCTCATATACCATCAAGCTCTCTCCCAGCGCCAAACTTTATGTCGATCGGTTTACTTTAACTTGTTTCATTTTTAACCCACGGGTCAATCAAATTCTCCCTTTGTACACACTGGCGAACACACGTGAGACGAGGGGAGGGCTTAAGCCCTCGCCCAAAATTTCATTTTCTTAATTTTTCTACTTCTAAAATTTCAAAAAATTTCAAAAATGATCTTCAGTCCTTCCTAATTTATTGCGACTGACTGAATGATCTGAATTTTAAAAGTAAAAAGGGCTGAATTGAATAAAAAGACAAAAAATACAAAGACAAAATGAAGCAAAAATGGCTGTATGTGGTTGAGGAAGACGAAGACTCATTTATTAAAATTTTAAACAATTGTGTATATTGTGAAAAGTAAAAACATTGACAGCATATGGTGGTGTTCATTTATTGGTTCATGTTTTAAACTACATTAATGACTACTTTTTGCTTTTTCTTTATTTTGTATGTGTCACGTATAATTTTGTAGTTGAACTCAAAATTTTAATAAATGATATTTCACGAATAAATCATCATTTGCAAAATATGGAGTATATTTTAATTTTCTTTTAATATAATCTACGTAAATTTAATAATTTTACAAGTATTGAACAATTATAATAGTTGATGCATGTTTGTAATTTGTTTGAATGATATATATTTCCTCCGGTCTGTTAGTGGAGTTTTATAATAACTGTGAGTAAAATAAGTTAACGGAATGTGAGATTCACTTATTGAAAAATGGTAAAGTAAAATGATGTTTAATGGGCACTGGAGAGATTATATATTTACTCATTTTTATCTCTTAAATATAGAGATTTTGGTAGCATCACGGGTTTTAATATCAAACTGAGCTAGTTTTGTTTGACGAACCAAAATAGCTAAATAGATTTTTTTAAGGGCAAAACAAGTAGTATAGTGCGGCCCTTACCAATAAAATTTTCTGCGTCCGCCCCTTTGTACATAAACATTCACGTTTATGTATTTTTTTTTATCTGACATGTGGCGGTGTACTTACCTCCATGAACATCATAGGTGGCAATCACATTTTTAAGAAGTAAAATTGGATTATAGTAATATGACAAGTAAAATTACTTTATCACTATTTCATAAATTTATGATAATAATTTTGTAATTTTATCATATTATTAAGTAAATAATTTATTTCCTTAAACCTTTTTAATTAGTAAATAGTACTCCTATTTCTTATTGATATACTTGGTCTGAATCACAACTTCATGTAGTATAATGATTGAGCTAGTCAAACGCCAAAATTTTGTTATGTTTGTAAGAGTTGAATAAGTAATACACAGATTAAGAAGAATTATTTGTATGATGAACTAGCTATAAATAGAGCACATGCCATATCTATATATCTATTTGAATCATACAATACAATATCTATACACAGTTTTATACAAGTAGTATTGATTAGTCGAGAAGTAAATAGGTATTTTACGATCATCGGTAGAGAAAGATGTCCAGTCACTTCGGGTTGATACACGCCACAGCTTCGCTCGTCGTCGCCCTTTTCGTGATCACCTCATCCGCATCTTCTCCTGTATGTGATTCTTATGTAATTGAGTTTGTTTAATTTTTATGATGATGGTGAACTTTATTTATTTTTATTTTTTTTTTGACTTAGGATTGTGTTTACACTCTATATGTGGAGACGGGTTCAGTGGTGAAAGCAGGGACCAACTCGAAAATCAGCGTCACGCTGAGCGACTCGAGCAAGGCCTCGGTTTGGATCCCGGACCTGAAGGAATGGGGCCTCATGGGCCCAAAACACGACTACTTCGAGAGGGGAAGTGTCGATGTTTTCACGGGCCTCGCGCCATGCATAGGGGCCCCCATTTGCAAGATCAATATCACCTCTGATGGCGCCGGGTCCCACCACGGCTGGCTCTGTAACTCCGTCGAGATCACCTCCACCGGCCACCGCATGGGCTGCAGCCAGTCCATTTTCTACGTGGACCAGTGGCTCTCCAGGGATGCGCCGCCCTACAACTTGTCGGCTGTTGTTAACGGTTGTGGAGATTTTGCGGCGCGGAAAAGTGTTGGCCCATTTGTTTTCGCGAGGCCCATTGGATCTGTTTCTGCTGCTGCTGCTGCAAAGTGAAGTGCGAGAGAGTTTTTTTAGTGTTCTAGTGAGATTAAGTTGATCGACGATAGGCTTTGTTTTTCGTTTTTCAAGTAAATAAAATAGAGTTTGTTTGCTTGCAAAATTTAAGTCAGTCTACTATTTTTTCTAGCTCACATGTAAAAAAACTGAAATAGTCAGGTTTAGTTTGAATAATAATATTATTAACAAACATGATATATGACATGACACTACACTAACCTCCTAACTAATTAGTGTAGCCGATTCGCATTTAAAGCAACTAAATGCTACTCAACATCTAATGGTATTCTGTTTTATTCAATTATTAAATTTATACTCTTCATGATATTGAACCTCGTAATTTAATTCTAGATGGATAGTCATATAATAATTAGTTATAGTCAATTCTCTCCTATTAAATAATCTCACAATTTAGTCTTAGATTATATCTTATTATTATTTTATTTAGTAAACCAAACATCACCTAACTAGTTTCCGTCAAGTTTCTCCCTTTGCATCACCATGTTGTTGGTTCGGCGGCTCACTCCACTCTCGATTCAACCTCACCCAATCGTGACTCGCTACTAAGCTCTTTTACATACCAATGATAGAATGAATTCTCTTACTTTTAGAGCATCCACGATGGGTCGTCCTATAGCTCGCCCTATAGGGCGCCCTATCCTTCGCCACATCACCATTTTATCCTCCACTCCATCCACCTGCAGTGGGACCGCCCTATAGCACACCCTATAGTTTTAACTCATATTTTGTATTTGTTTTTTATTTTTTATGTTTGCAAATATATCAAATAGCAAAATAAATATAAAAACACTACAAATTAAAGGCATATCCTATTGTTATTATTATTATTTTTTTATGTTTGCAAATATGGAAAATCGCTGGAATTCATTCTTGAATTTAGAGAGAAATTGAGATGGGGGATAGAGTGGAGTGAAATGTGTGAAATGAAGTAAAAAAATTGGTGATATATATAGAAGAAAATATAAAAAAAATAAAAAAAACAAAGGAAAATGTGTTGCATCGTCCGCAGAGGATGGATAAGGCGCAGAGGAAGGAGGGCTCATCGTCCGCCCACCTGCAGTGGCAGACGATAGGGCAGAGGATGCATCGGACAGGCTATCCTCCGCCCCATTTTGGATGCTCTATACTTATAATTTTACCACAAATGTGCACTAAGAGCATCCACAGTAGGACGGACATCCCAATAGTCTAGCACTAGGACATCCCAAAAACACCTCCTGCCACATCACTAGGACATCCCACTGCACTACCACATCACTAGGACACCCTGCTGCACAATAATAGCATAGCACTAGGACATCCCAATAGCCTAGCACAATAATAACCAATAAAACAAATTCACAAATACGGAATTAAAAATTCAACACGAATACGGACGGAGAAAGTGCAATAATAATTTCATTAAATAAAAAAAATTAACATAATACAACTAAAAAACGATTCAAAAAAGGTACATGTTAGTATGCCTTGAATCTGTATAGTTTGCCGCTAGCCGAACAGGGGTCTTGCTGTGATATGTTTTTGTTTTAGGCCTTCATTTCCGACGATCATGTTGTGCATGATAATACATGCGTTAGCCGGTCGCTCGTCCGTGGTTCAAATGAAATAAAGTACAACGAGTCATATATATAGAGTTTTTGAAAAAAATATCAAAAAATGCTCTCTTCCGTCGCCTGACCACAATAGCGGACGAGCGGACGGACGACGCCTCCCCACCACTGACGACCTCTCATCCGTCGTGCTTGTCCGTCACCCGCTCGCCGGTTCTAATAGTGGACATCCGCAACGGACGAGCCGCTAGCCGATCGCTCGTCCGCCGGGACATCCGCTATTGTGGATGCTCTAAAGTTATAGTATAGCTATGAGAGTATCCGCAATGGCGAACTTCCGCGCGGAATTCCCACGGACGTCCCGGAATTCCGTCGCGGACGTCCGCCATTAGGCGTACCGGGCGCGGATACTGAATTGGGTTGAGGACGTCGCAGGTCCGCGGAATTTAGCGGAATTCCGTCCTGACGTCCGCTATTGCGTGGACTGTCACGGAATTCCGCACGGACGTCCCGTATTGTGCATTAAATGTTTTTTTTTATTTTCCATAAATACATCCCGTTGAACTTCATTTCATTCGCACCACTTGTTTTAACGAGTATCTCTCTAAATACCATTCTTTTGAATCATCAATGGAGTACCACGATAGCGATTCTTCTAATTATTCTAAATGAAGTAAGTTTTATTTTAAAAATAATGTATTTGTTTTAGTAATTATGTAATTTTTTTTAATGAACTATGTTATTTTTTAAATAAAGTGGTTGCATTTTCTCCGTATTTGCGTCGAAACTTTAATCCCGTAAATTGTTTACTTCCGGAAATTGTTTAATTTGTAAATTTGTGGTTTTTTTTAATGTGGGAATTCCGTCGGGGAAGTCTGCCACCGTGTAGTGGGAATTCCGTATGACGTGGCAGAGCAGTGGGAAGTCCTTATGACGTGGCAGGAGGTGTTTTTAGGCCATCCACAATAGGAATAGCCCAGCAATAGCCCAGCCATAGCCTAGCCACTGCCACATCATCAGCACTAAAAATCCTCCTGCCACATCATCAAAACAAGCAAATAGCCCTGCAATAGCCCAGCCATAGCCTAGCCACATAATATCCACATCATTATTAACAAATATATACAAAATGAAATAATTAACAATCACACAATATACAAAATTTAATTTACGAGACATATACGGGAAACATTAATAATACTATTAAAATTTTAAAAAGTACAATAATTTAAAAAAAGTACAATACAAAAAAAATTTACAATAATAAAAAAAAGTACAATAATTCACTCCTCATCGCCGTCGTCGTCTCCTCCGTCGCTGTCGCCACCATCGCCTCCGCTTCCGTCGCCGCCTCTACTCCCGGCGGCTTCCCTCCGTGCCGCCTCCAAATCCTCCTGCATGCTCAGGAGCAATGTTTGAAGCAAACTCTTCTCCACGGGGTCCACCGCCGCCCGCCATTCGGCCTTCGTCTTGACCATCTGAGCGCGCGTTTGTTGACGCGCGAAGAATTTGAGATCCGCTGTGGATTGGCCAAGGGGGGATGCCGACTGGACCTCCTGTGAACCCCGCGGCGACCCCCCTCGCCTCCCGTTGAGCCCGGCTGTGCCCAATCGGGTGAGTACGGCGAGCAAACGAACGAGAGGTCGGGACCTCCTGTGCCGTCTCAGGGAGGTCGTGGGAACCACCGCTACTGCCGCTGAAATCACCGGAATAGTTCAACCGTTGCTTCTTCGGCCAGCCGGAGTCGACAACTACTCGGAACTTCTCGGAATCGTTCAGCACAAGATAGCAGTTCCAGTAGGTGAATTCCTTGTACACCCCCTTCAGGGGGAAGGCTTTCTCCGCTGTCCTCCTGCAGTCGTCCTCCGTTTGCCCACTGCTCATCATGCGGAGGGCGTTGGTATACAAGCCCGAAAATCGGGAGACCGCAACCCTGATTCGGTCCCACTCCTTCCGGCAATCCTCCCCATTGCGTGGCCTCCCCTCCGGGCAAAACCTCTGGTAGGTTGCTGCTATCTTGCCCCACAAGTTGACGATCCTCTGGTTGTTGGAAACGAGAGGATCGTCGCAAACACTCACCCACGCCTTGGACAGCGCGACGTTCTCCGCGTCCGTCTACCTCCTCCGTACCGAGTTGTCGTCCTCACCCGGCTGCGAGGACTCGCCGACCCTTTTCCCCTTGCCTTTCTTCTTTGGGGCGCCCCGACCCCGCCCTGCGCCCCCCGTTTGAACGGGAGCATCCGAAACACCGGAAAGATCTATCCCCAAGTCATCGAAGGAGAAAGTGTCAAACTGGGCCGGAGGCGCAGCCTCTGTTGGCGTCGATGTGTGCGACGAACCAGTCGAAAAATCAAAACTGGGGCGATAGACGTCCCCCGGCGTCCCCTGCGTCGCGGGCGTCCCCTGCGTCGCCGGTACCCCCCCGGGCATCATCTGCATCCCGGGTGCCCACCCCGGCATCTGGACACTGGGTGCCCACCCCAACATCATCTGCTGCCACGGGTACATGCTGTAGTATGGGTGCATCTGACTCCATCCACCTCCCACGGGGATCGGGGGAGTTTGAGATCCGCTACTCCCTGAAGTAGGCTCGTTGTTGAGATCCATTTACCGTTATTGATCTTGTACAGAAATTTAGATAGAGAGAGTACTCGTTAATACAAGTGATGCGAATGAAAATGACAGGCAAGTCGCGTATATATAGTGTTTCGGAAAAAAAAAAATTAAAAATTCGCGCTAGGCGGTGCGCTAGGCGATCCGGACGCTGCAATAGCTCCTAGCGGATCGCCTAGCGAACCGCCTAGCGCCGCGGAACCGCCGAGCGCTAGGCGGTTTTTTTTTCGCGAAATCCGCTAGGCAGCTGCAATAGATCGCCTAGCGCCGGCACTCGGCTAAGCGGTGCGCTAGGCGCTATTGTGGATGCTCTTAATGCTATCTTCTTCCTTTGGTTGCTTTTACCGAATTCGAAACCCCCAATTTCAACGACCACTCTCAAGGTGCCAATTATGGATCCAGACCGTCCAAAAAGGGTATGCGCTTCATTTTCATACGCATTCTTAATTAAGTAGTATTATTATATGATTTTTTTTGTTTGTGATTTCTCAGCTTCATAAATATGTTCCAAAGCCTCAAACTCGGAAACCCGTTTCAACTGCAATGTACTCTCAACGGCTTGTATTTCCATTTTCTATGTATAATTCTCAAGATTGATGTTGGAATGAACTTTGCAGTGGCGATGATGGCGGAACGCAGCGATTCCCTGCCCACGGAGTTTCCGTAATTCTCTCTCTTATTTACTTATTTTCGCTCTCCAATTTTGTCTGCCGGTTAAGGAAAGATAAATTATCAGAATCAATGATTTCGTTTTGAACTTGAGATATTTTAGGAACACAGCTGTGGTCTTGTTGTAATTTCCCTACTCACATAATCACATGAGCTTGCTTCTCATTGACATTGTAATTGAAGGTTTTGAATGATTTATTTATTGCAAGATTTAAGAGGATCATATGTATGGAGTAATTCTCTACCGCTCTACCCGATAAACTTGTGGGAAAAAAATTTACATTATAAGTTACTTATAAAAGTGCTTTAGTAATTGCTACAGAGAGAATATTTAATTTAGATGAAGAATTAAATTGAGATTGACAGCAAAATGTTAAGAAATTCAGTGGTGTAGGATCAGACTGCTTTTCGTGTTTATTTAATCTTTGACTGAATGGTTTCTGGTTAGAAAAAGGATCTGTTTTCTTGATTTAGTTTTATGTGCATGATGCACCCTCAAACCTACTACAACAGGGACTAGTTACATTCATGTTAAATCTCTTAAAATAGATGAAAATTGGTTTAGATATGGTTGTGTACAATATATAGGCTTATCGAGGTCTGAGCAAAATAATTAATCTAAGAAAATATTATAGAATATCTAATTGAATGCAGATCTTGTTTTCAAGTTCATAAGTGACAGTTTACTACTCTATTTGTTCTATGATTAAATGTTCCACTTTGACCAACCTAAGATTTTAAGGAATGTAAAGGAAAGTGAGTGAAAAAGTTAGTGGAATATGAGTTCCTCTTTTATGTACTCCGTTTTAGTTTTATACTAATAAATTGTGTGTGAAATGAGTTAGTGGGGTGTGGGGTTTATTACTTCATTAATCAAAAATAGTAAAAGTAAAATGTGAAATTTAATGGTGGATATTCCAAAATGGCAATATGACTATATGAGACATCTAATAATGGACAGAGTAGTGTTTTTCTCTGTTGTTCTTTCCTGTTTTGCTCTTTTCAGTTTTGTAGGAGTGTGATTAGCCTATTTGTATCCCTTGGAGTTTTGATTTTTTTTATTCCTTCATATAGAAAAGATACAACAAAGGTTCCCAATACGATAGAACCATTTTTTTTGCTATTCAATGTTATATGGCTTCCTCCTTAATCATATCATATTGTTGAAATATGTTTTCTTCCAGTGATATTTTTATCTTTTGGTTTAAGTAGATATGTTGCAGTGCTTAAACTTTTTGCAGCCCTTTGCATTGCTATAACATGGGAAAGATTGTAGTCCTAGCTTATCAATGTATTTCTGAGGTAATTATTGCTTGATAGATGATTCTGACTGCATCAATTTTCCAATTTTCCAATTTGTAGGGGCATCTAGCAAAGCCGGGAGCAAAAGTGGAGAAGAAATGTAATCTCTTTTCTGATATCGCGTTAGCTTGCAGTTGATATAATTTTTAGTTGTTTAATATGGGTGCCAATTTGTAAATTTATTTAATGACAAATATTAGCTGGTGCTATTGGGTTGATGGCCTTTGCCTTTGTAAATGAGAAACGTAATTACTCCCTCCGTCCCAACTGAGTTGAGCCGTATTCCTTTTTGGGATGTTCCAACTAAGTTGAGTCATTTCCTTTTTTGACAAAAAATAAAACATCCCATCATTGTTACTTTATTCCATCACCTACTTTACTGTCTTTTTATTTTTCCTACTTTATTCCTCTCTCCTACTTTTTAACACAATTTCTTAATCTCTGTATCCAAAAGTTTTGACTCAATTTATTTGGGACTGAGGGAGTATTTGTTTTGTACAGGATAGAGAAACATAAACCTATTAGTATATCAATTTTTATCAGGTTTCAGACAGTATTATGGTATGTTTGTTATGTCTCATTATGAAACTATGTTTGAATTTGAAACCACAGCTCCAGTGCAAGTTGCCTTTTCACACTCAGTTAAATCAAGTACCATAACGGGCTCAAGCAGACAAAGGCAAAGGGCTGATGATGGAAGTTCTTCCTCCTACTCAGAAGCATCTACAACCGGTGAAATGCAAGATCATTTTACTTCTACTTCCTCTGCAAGAACACAAGGAGTCACTGACAATATTGTTGATGAAACTGGTGGTGCTACTGTGAAGAAGAAAAAAGAATATCGAGCCCCTTGGGTAAAGACAATTTGCTCACTCCTATCCCTTTTCCAAACTATATGGAGAAAAATACTGAGGTTGAGCTTATGTCTTTAACTTTGTCCGCAGGATTATAATAGTTTGTATCCTACTGAACTACCTCTTATGAAACCTCATTCTGGAAACCCAGGTATCTCTCTGATGTATGACAGTGAAGAGCTTTTTAGTACCCATTTTATTGAGGAACAGTGTGGGGCTGGTCCCACACTCCCACTAATGAAATGCTTTTGTGAAGGAAAAATACAATAAATACAATCAGATTAGGATAGCTAAAATGACTTGCTTGTTCAACCTTATAGCCTGTCTTCTGAGTTTTGGAAATTAAAATATACCGTGTGGCATTTATAATAGTAATTCTTTTCTGTTTCGCTTCCTCCAGAAATTCTTGATAAAGCTGAATTCGAGGAAGCTAAGGAGTATGATGAAAAATCTCTAAATTCTGCTTCAATTCTTGGCTTGCTGGTCAGTATTATATTTGATTTAATATTGAACATGTTTGTTTGTGTGTCTCCTTGTAAATGTAATTATAGATATCATCCTCATCTTTTGATATTAGATTTCTGATTTTCGGTCCATTTTGCTGCTTTTTATTCACAGGAAAAAGACGATACACCTAGGATGCTTGTTTTCAAGTTTCCTCCCAATCTTCCTGTAGGCAGAGCACCAGGATATGCCAACAGGAGAGAAACAGATGATAACTTGAGCGCAGTAGAAAAATCAGTGAGAATCGGGAAAGGAAAGGAGAAAGTAATGGTTGGCAGTGTTGCAAAAGGGAAAGAAATAGCTGGAAGCTTCATAATGAGTGGTTCCCCACGTAAAAAAGACACCAGTTTGGAGGAGTTTCCTGAGGGATACATGGGCAAGATGTTGGTCTACAAAAGTGGTGCTGTTAAGTTCAAGTTAGGAGGTATCATGTATAATGTGAGTCATTTTTACCCTGCTTCATGCTTTTGTACTTTCCTAATCCTGTTTCTGTTGACACATCATTTCTGTTGGAATTCATGCTTACTAATTTTCTGCCCTCTCTTGGAAACTGTATTGCGTGCTAGCCATTATCTGCTGGACAAACTGTATAGATTAACTGAAGGACATGGTTTCAGGAAACCCTTATAGACTGCATTTTATCTTTAATTCATTTAAAGCTAATTACCAATAGAAATAGCATTTTAGCCATAACAAGTAAGCTTCAGTTTTCCTATTTATATTAGGCTCAAAGTTATGAAGTATTTTCTCCATTTTTATCATAACAGCAACTTCTGCATTGCCCTCCAATGTTATCATAACAGTCACGAATTGTGACTGTAGGTTTAGCTGAATGAACTTGATCTTAGCCAATGTAGACTCAAGTGGTCAGGATGACATGTTTTCAGGGCTGTGTTATAGTTGCACCGTAATCTATTTGTATCTTTTCAAAATTGAGCCTATCATCTGCAACATTATGGCATGGCTTGCAGGTTTCATCTGGTACTGCCTGCACTTTCCATCAAAATGTTATGGCGGTCAACATAAAGGATAAACGGTGCTGTAATTTGGGAGGACCAGACATGACAGCTGTTGTGACTCCCAACATCGACTCCCTGTTAAGTAGCCAGATGGATTGATTTGGGTTAGCAGTGTCGTAGTACTTAGCAACTATATGCAGATCCAAGTAGCTAACTTGCGTTCGTGATGCATGACCAAGACATATAGCTTCACGGGCGTGTAGATTTGATTGTACAAATGTGTAGCATGGCACAGATATATTGTTGCATCATTTTGAAGGAGTTATCACTATTCTGCAAAGTTCTCATCTCTCGAGTCTCAACCATCTCGTGAGTAGGTTCAGGTGAGTGTGTTTAAGCTGAAAAACAAAAAAAATAGTACAATGAAAACTAAATCCAGATTTGATGATAAGTTGAAAACAGTAGAGATGGGGCAAATAAACAAGAACAAAATGGAGGTGCGGGGAATCGAACCCCGGACCTTTCGCATGCTAAGCGAGCGCTCTACCATGTGAGCTACACCCCCGCAAACATAATCTTCTTTGTATGATGTTTTCTCATATCAAATTTTTGTGATGAATAATAAATAATGCATGGGAAATGAGCTTGAAAAGAAGGGTTAGTTTCCAGGTTTGATATGCACAAAAAGGGGAGACTTGTCTTGGATACTCCAAGAACCCTTGTTGATTCTTTCGCGAAGAAACCGGATGCTCTTTCGTTGATTGTTGTTTATTAAGTTACTTAAGGTTGCTTCTGCTGGGTTAAATTTAAATATGTCGTATTTGATCCAAGTTTCACACACATTCACAAAAGTCTTAGTAAATTTGGAACATCAAAAATAATAGTACTATTTGTTGGGAGATTTTGTTACAATAAAGTGTTTTAATTGATACCAAAACCTCAAATATTATAAAACATATAATAAATCTTAGTTCAAATAAGGCCCTTCTTGATATGATAGATGTAGAATTGCTTGAACGTAGGAATAGAATGTAAATAGGAATGGAATGACAAATTCTTTTATATTTCCTTTGAACTTTCATTCCATTCTGCCTACATTCCATTATACTATTAAATATAAGTATGCTTAGTTTTCCGCCTTGGCTACCAACTTTGACGCACCTAAGTCGTTTTAATATTTAATTATATGTTATTGAAACATCATGGTTTTGCGAAGACATTGGTTTCGAATAGAGAACACATATTTTCAATTGTTATCTGGAAGAATTTGTTGAGACTCAGTGGTACTAAACTGCACTTCACAATAACTTATCATCCCCAATCGGACGGCTAGACCGAGGTTTGAAAAGAAGTGAGTGCAAAAAAAGAAGCGACTCGGCTATGAGGGAATGAAGGGAATACTAAGTTTTCAGTATATAGCGGTATACTTCCTCTATCCTACAAAAATATGTGTATTTTCCACGTCTGTCCGTCCCATAAAAATATGAGCAATTTTATTTATGGAAAGTTGTCATCAACTCATTACTCATATGGAGTATATCAATTTATTTACAATTTATACCACCATGGCCCACCATTACAACTCATTAAACAATTACTACCTACCTCTGTACTTTAAAAATAACAACTATTTCCATTTTAGTCTGTATCTTAAAAATAGAAACTTTCAAACTTTCTATTTTAGGAAATCTTCAAACCCCTATATATCAATTTATTTACTACTTATATCACTACAATAAAGTGGACCCACATTAATTTCATTACCTTTTCTCTTCCTCTCTCTTAGTTTACCAATTTTTCTATTTATCTCTCTTACTTTAACAATTTTTTTTCTTCTCTATTACTTTACCAATTTTGCATTAAAACTCGTGTCGTTTCAAAGGTTTTTATTTTTGAAATACAGAGGTAGTATAATAATGTGGATCCCAATAACACTACTTTAACTACTCTTCACCTCCTATTTCTTACTTTACCAATTGTACAATAACTCTAAGAATTCTCGTGTCATTTCAATGCATTTATTTTTATGCAACAGAGGGAGTTTAAAAATTCATATTTTTATCATATCAAAAAATTGCACTAATGTATTTTACTTTAGTGAAATACCCAAAAATTCAGTATTTTTGTATTATTTTTCAGTATGATAAACGCATAAAGTAGGCCTGAGTAAATATACCGAAATATCGCAATACCGCACTTACCGTACCGAAATTATACCGAAAAATACTGAATTTGAGGTACGGTATGATACCTTACCGATAGACTTTGGTAAGGTAAAGGTATAGATTTTTGTATACCGTGCATTCGGTATATAACGAAAATGAGGTATATACCGACTATGTGGTATCATACCGTTATTAATTTATACCAAACATATGATATATATAAAAAAATGAGGTATTTACCGATTATATGTATTTATATATTTCAATTATATATTAATATAAATAATACTTAAAATTAACAATAATTTAAAAAATAGAAATTAGAAACACTAAATCTCATATTGAGATGATTACAAAAAGGGAAATCATTGCGATATGCAGTTTAAAAATAATTTCCACAGAGAAACCTCCTCTAACTCCTAAAAAGAATCGGTGCCCATATTGGGATCATTGCAAAAAAGTAAGAACGAAAATGGGTGATGCCAGTTTAAAACTAATTGCGATATGCAACTACTGCACAATTATAATATCATGTAGCTATGACAGTACAAGTGGATTGTGAAATCATTTATTGAAACGATGCAAATCAAGTCCACTGTGTGGATTTGATGGTTGAAGTTTTGTTGATTTGAATCTTATGAACAAGATTTGATTGTGATGGAGTTTTAATGTTTTGGACATTATTTAAATAAGTGAAATTTTATTTTATATATTTGGTTATAAAATAAGATTTTTTTGGTATGAACCACGGGTATAATGATATGTCATACCTTATTTCGGTATACCTTGAAAGTACGGCATACCGCATAAACGGTATGGTAACGGTATCGGAAATTGGCATTCTCGGTGCGGTATACCGTACCGCACCACCCCTAGCAGTAAGTCTATCTTCCAGTTGGATGGTCTACATCCACCACTCTATATAAACTAAAGTGAAACGAAAAGAGAATATTTTTGTGCATACTTGACCCGAAATAAGTCAAAAAAGGGAATAGGATGAGCTCATATGTATACAAAAAGCTCTCGAAACAAACCGAAATAGGCTAATTACTGAAATTATCAATAATCTCAAGAAAAATAGATTAAAAATAGAAAAATGCGGTGAACGTGGATCGAACACGTGACCTTCAGATCTTCAGTCTGACGCTCTCCCAACTGAGCTATCCCCGCACATATTAATTTTGGCAGAACTGATACTACATTTTTGTAATACTACTAGTTTTAATTTTGAAAAGTTTCATATTTATCTTTGGGAGCACTGTAAGATGAAGACGAGGAGTTACATGCATGCTTGAATGTATATAACACTAGTGATGGTTGGGCGAATTTTTGATGGTAGTAAATGCAGGTAATGAATATAGATCACGACACAAGGAATTACGTGGTTCGATTTACTGAAGTAAATCTACGTCCACGGGAAGAAAGGAGGGCAAGATTGTATTGCTTGATCTGGTTTACAGCTTACAAATACAGACTTGCTATATGTTATTTTATGTCTAGAGCCCCCCCTCTATCTGATCTAAGTTCTATTTATACATTGAACTAAGATCGTGGCTTGCATCACCACTAACTAGGTCGTGGCTTGCATCACCACTAACTAGGTAGTGGATGTCGTGGAGGTCATGAGATCCTGCATGGGTCCACTATCTCTTTGTTTGGTCCGCTATCCTGCATGAGATCCTGCATGAGTTGACACCACTAAATAGATCGTGTAGTGGAGGTCGTGGAGGTTCTGCATGAGTCCACTATCTCCCAGTTCGGTCGAATACTGAGACCGAACTTTTGAACTATTGCCGAGCAGCTTTTGCCGATCTGAGAGTAGAGCTTGATTGGTCGGCTTTTACCGAGCTGTAGGCTGGGGCCGAACTCTTTGGTAATGCCGAACTGATACTCTTCCTTGGGGACCGAACTGCTGAACTATTGCCGAGCAGCTTTTGCCAATCTGAGAGTAGAGCTTGATTGGTCAGCTTTTACCGAGCTGTAGGCTGGGGCCGAACTCTTTGGTAATGCCGAACTGATACTCTTCCTTGGGCTTTGGGCTGATGGGCCGTCACTGCTATTGGGCTTGTTTAGTACGTACCCCATCACTACCCCCCCCGAAAAGCGAAGTGAATCACTTCGGCGAAGCGAGTCACTTCGGCATTCTGGATAAAGGTACGGGGAAGGCTGACGTCAGGGGACGTGCCTTGCGCGTGACTGCATTAAATGCGACAGTAAAATCCGGCCGTTGAATCCTGAAAAGGTGGGATTCGAAACGGTGCGATGATTTTGAAATCTTCTCCGAATCTGATAAATACGTCCTTTCTTCATCAGTTGAACACTTTTGCTATTGCTTCTTCTGCAATCTCTCTCTTTTGCGTAAAAATTTCCTTCCGCCTTCGAGAATTTCTTCAGAATTTCTTCAGACTTTCAAAGAGTAAGAACCATGTCTTCTTCTTCTTCTTCTGAGTCAGGTAGCGGTAGGAAAGGGGATAAGGGGTCTTCTAGCCGGAAAGAATCCGGGGAGAAGACCGTAGAGTATTTTCACAGCATCTTGAGTAAGGATACTGTGATATCCTTACACGAAAAATATTTTTTTCCTGGGGGGAAGGTTGCGATTCCCGACGACCTTCATAGGGCTGACTCGCCGCCGGAGGGTTACGCCACCGTTTATGAAGCCGGCTTGGAATGCGGGCTTCGTTTCCCTCTTCCCCCTGCCTTTGTAGAGCTGCTAGATTTTTTTCAACTCCCTTTAGGTCAGGTGACTCCGAACTGCGTAGGCTAGATAAGGATCTGTCTCTGAGGGCAATCCTTAATTTCTTCCAGTTTAAGAGGAAAGGATCTTGGTTTTACTTGATCCCTTTACAGCCTTTTAGGGCCTTCTGCAAAACCAAGTGGCCAAAGTGGCAACATCGCTTCTTTTTTTATAATAGGACAGCGGCTCCGGGCTTTCCCTGGAGAGGGCCGAAGTCCGTGATTCCTCATCCTCGGTTAGAACCGTTGGACGAGCTCGAGGGCGAGCTCAATAAGATTCCTATGATTAGGAAGCAGTACCTGGAGTCTGAGCTCGTCAAGGGCGACTTCGTGTTCGACTCCTCGTCCTCGGACGAAGAGACTGAGGGTGAGGAATTCTTTTTTATGCATTACTGCCTTGACGACGAAAACTAACCTTGTTTTCTTGCTTTTTGGCAGTGAACTTGCTGAACAAGATTAGTCGCAAATCCTCCGAATCTAAGGAACCGGAGAGGCCGAAAACCACCAGCTCGGCGTCTGATGCCGAGAAGAATCCGAAGAGGCAAAAGACCTCTTCGGATCCAAAGAAGCCGGAGTCGACTTCGGCAAATAGGAAGGGGAAGACCCAGAAGCCCCCAAGAGCGCCGGAGAAAGACGTGGTCTTGGCGCCTCCTTCGGAACATATCTGTGAGCCCTTTTTATGGCCCACGGACTTCGCCGAGGTGAATTCTCTTCTTGATTTTCTGGCCTTGCTTTTTTCCTGTATTTTTTGTGGCCCCTCGGTTGACTTTTTCCTTTTTCCATTTTCAGAGGAACGATATGCTCTCCAAGCTCGTCGCCGTTGAACTCTCCAAAGCGTCCAACGATTATGCTGAGATGCAGAGGAAGTTGGCGGCTGCTCGTCACCAGGCCGAACAGGCTAAGGTAGACTTTGAGAAGGCCAGAGCTGCTAGGATCTCGGCCCAGGATGAAGCCCAGTTTGCCAAAAACCAGCTCGTCATCCAGCGAGAGCAGACGAAACGGAGGGATGCTGCCGCCGTGGTTGCCCAAGGGGAGGTACTCCGTGCTTTCGCGGAGAAACTCTTTCTAAGCAATCAATTTTCGGCCTTTGTCGGTGATCTGCTGAAACTGATGACCGATAATGCCGAGCAGGGGCCCGAAGTCGTCCTGCCGCTGTACGGCCGAGAGATAGCAGCTCGTCTCCAGAGTCTGCCGCTCCTTGAGGAGCTTGCTTCGTCCTCGGTCCTGCTTTCTGCTGACCGAGTTCGTAGTTGCCGAGCTGACCGGGACGAGAATATGGAGGCTATCTTTGCCTCCTTAGGGCCAGTTTCACCCGCTCCAATTTTCCACGGAGAGGGTGAGACCGAGCAGCTTGATCAGCAGACCGGAGACAGGCAGGCCGAGCAAGAGGTGCTGCTGATCGGTGATGGGGGCACCGAGCAGGCTGGGGGGAGCAGGGAGGCCGAGGCTGAAGCTGAGGCAGACAAGGAGAAGGAAGCTGAACCTCACCGAGGAGCCGGAGACGAAGCTGGCGGAGTATGATTTCGTCTCCCTTCTCTTAGTTTAGTTTCTTCCTTCTTGTAAAATGGCCTTGAAGCCCTCCTTGTGTAAAAAATTTTTTCTTATGAATGAAAAATTCTTCTTTCTGCACTTGTGTCTTCGTATAGCTTTTCGTACTCTCTTTTACTCCTGTTGTGGTTTACTACCTGCTCAGTAAACTGAAATGCCGAACTGACATAGCTGCTTTGTATTCTTAACTCTTAAGGAGCTGGAGGTACTTCACTGGAAGCGGCTGTACTCTTCCGCTTTAGACGAAGCTGAGAAAAAAGCCATAGCTGACCAGATGAAGAATGACGAACTCTTGGCTTGTTTAGTGAAGCTGGAGGCCGACAATAAGGACTTAGAGTCCGAAAAGAAAGATCTGGAGGCCGAGCTGAACACTGCCGTCGCTGAGAGGACTGCGTATGAGGATTTCATCAGCAGGCGCGGGGGAATGACCATCTCTGAAGTTCAGGAACGAGTTGACGAACTGTGGGAGGAATATCACGTACTCCGGAGGAACAATGCGCTGGAGAGCTCGGCTTGCCAACAAGTTGTGAAATCATTGCGGCGCTGGGCTTCTCGGTACGACATCGTTCTTTCCCGGCGTCCTTCAATCGAGAGATTCCTTAGGCATTTCCCGCCAACAGATGCTCATACTCCAGCTCAAACCTCTGATCCACTTGCTCAAAATCCTACTCCAAATCAGCAACGAACTCAGGAGCAACCGGAAACGTCAAGACGAGAACGGACTCAGGAGCAACCGGAAACGTCAAGACAAGGACGGACTGAAGTTCGTAGAGGAGCTGTGATTATGAGTGAGCAAGATCAACAAATGCTTCGTGAAGAGACTCTTCGCCGCCGAGGTGCCAGTACTTCCCGGACTCAAGGAAGAGGCGGTAGGTCGATCAGAGCATCTCGTCGACCTGCTTATTCTTCAGCTGCCCGGAACGCCCGAACTCGGCTTCACGAGGATTTTGTGAATAGATGGCTCAACTTTAGCAACCAGGGACAGTAGAATAGTCCTTTGTAATAGCGTAACGCCTTCTCGTAGGGCAGCGGAGTTGTATGCCGAACAAGTTTTAATAAATGAAATCTTCATTTCGCTTCTATCACTGCGTATTTACAGCTCAGCGAAAAAATTTCATCGTGCTCGTCCTCGGTCTTATGAAGTAAACTTCTTTGACCGGACTCGTCCTCGGTCTTATGAAGTAAGCTCCTTTGACCGGACTCGTCTTTGGTCTTATGAAGTAAACTTCTTTGACCGGACTTGGTCCTCGGTCTTATGAAATAAACTTCTTTGACCGGACTCGTCTTTGGTCTTATGAAGTAAACTTCTTTGACCGGACTCGTCTTTGGTCTTATGAAGTAAATTTCTTTGACCGGACTAAGCTTGTGTCCTAATTTGGCGAGTTTTATCGCTCGGATCGGACTTTCCCTTGTCCTAATTTGGGGATCGGACTTTCCCTTGTCCTAATTCGGCGAGTTTTATCGCGTGGATCGGACTTTCCCTTGTCCTAGTTCGGCGAGTTTTATCGCGTGGATCGGACTTTCCCTTTGTTGCAGTTCGTTTCAGACGAACTGCTTGTTTCTTAAGCTGAATTGTGGTCTTGTATCCTCCTTAGAAGCTTGGACTCACAATCGTTGGCTTATATATGTTCTAAAAAGGGGATCAGCCTTCGAAGAACAAGATACCTCAGTAACATTTGTAAGAGACGACACGCATATAGACAGACAAAACGCACATAGACGAACAAAACGCACATAGACAAACATGAAAAACAAGTAAAAAACAAAGAAAGCACATACCCCTAGGACCGAACTAGACACAAGACTGACTGACCGGACTGTCTCTTACAAATGGAACTTCTTGAGGTTGGAAATGTACCATGTTCGGGGTACTTGTTCTCCTGACATGTGAGTCAATTTGTAAGACCCTTTGCCGAGGACTTCTGACACCCGATATGGACCTTCCCATGTGGGTTCGAGTTTGCCCAGCTTTTCTGCTCGGCTTACTTCGTTGTTTCTCAAGACGAGATCTCCCACTTGAAATTGCAGCTTTTTCACCCTTTGGTTATAATACCGGGCTACTTGCTCCTTGTACTTGGCTGCTTTTATGCAGGCCAATTCTCTTCTTTCTTCGGCCAGATCTAGTTCGGCTCTCAGTCCGTCATCATTCATTTCTGAGGAGAAATTTAGAGTTCGGGGACTGGGTACGCCGATCTCAACCGGAATCACGGCTTCAGTGCCGTACACCAGACTGTACGGAGTTTCACCGTTGGAGGTTTTGGGTGTAGTTCGGTAGGACCATAGGACTTGAGGGAGATTTTCTACCCATTGTCCTTTGGCTTGTTCTAACCGAGCTTTTAACCCTTTCACCAAGATACGGTTTGTTACCTCCGTTTGTCCGTTTGCTTGTGGGTGGGAGACCGAAGTGAACCGCTGTTGAATATTCAGCTCTTGGCACCAATTCTTGAATGTCTTGTCGGTGAACTGAGTCCCATTATCCGAAATGAGGATGTGGGGTATGCCAAATCGGCACACTATGTTCTTCCAGACGAAATCCAATGCCTTCGAGCTCGTTATCGTAGCTAATGGTTCAGCCTCCACCCACTTCGTGAAGTAATCCACGGCAACGATAAGGAATTTCATTTGCCGAGGAGCTTGTGGTAGTGGTCCTACTATGTCTATGCCCCATTGCATAAAAGGCCAAGGGCTTTGCATAGCACATAGATCGGTCTGCGGCATCCTTGGGATATTTGCATGAATTTGGCACTTCGTACATGTCTTGACGAGCTGCACTGCTTCTTGTACCAAAGTTGGCCAATAATATCCCCATCTCAGAACTTTTTTAGCTAAAGCTCTAGCTCCGATGTGGCTACCGCAAGATCCTTCATGAACTTCTCTAAGGATGTAGTCCGTCTCTTCTGGTCCTACACATCGCAATAACGGTTGAAGGTAGGACTTTCTGTATAGGACTCCTTCATGAAGTTCATACCGAAGTGCTCGGCATGTGATCTTCCGAGCTTCTCTCTTATCCTCGGGCAGTTGTCCTTGATCTAGATACTGTAAGATCGGCGTCATCCAGTTCGGCGAGCTGGTTACTGAATGTACCTCAGCTTCATCAATGCTTCGGTGTAGTAATTCCTCCACCTTTGAGCTCGGATATGAGGCCAACTTACTTAAAGTATCTGCTCGGCTGTTTTCCGCTCTGGGAATGCGGATTATCCGAAAATAAGAGAAACTTCGGCTAATGCTTTGCGCTTTGTCCAAGTATTTTTTCATCCTCTCATCTCGGGCTTCACTTGTACCCAGCATGTGATTCACTATGACTTGTGAATCACAATGGATTTTGAGAGATTTGACAAATAGACTTTGCGCTAATTGAAGTCCGGCAAGGAGGGCTTCGTATTCGGCTTCGTTATTAGTAGTTGGGAATAAGAACCGAAGTGAATAAGTTACCTCGTGTCCGTCGGGAGCGATAAGTAGAATACCAGCTCCACTTCCCGTCTTATTCGAAGCTCCATCTACGAATCCACTCCAGCAGTCCGGCGGTTCTACTTCGGATTCTTGGGGCTGTGTTAGTTCGTCATTGGCAGGATTTTTCTGTTCGGCAATAACAGGGATTGCTTGATCGAACTTTGCTTCTGCAAGAAAATCTGCCAAGGCTTGTCCCTTGATGGCTTTCCGAGGTAGATATTCTATTGAGTGTTCTCCCAACTCTATGGCCCATTTGGCGATTCTGCCTGATGCTTCTGGCTTGGTCAAAACTTGCCGAAGTGGCAGATCGGTTAAGACGCATACCTTGTGAGCATAGAAGTATGGCCGCAGTCTCCTTGCTGCATTTACTAACGCCAGAGCAATTTTTTCCAGAGGTTGATACCTTGTTTCTGGACCTCTTAATGCTCGGCTTGTAAAGTAGATGAGAAGCTGCTTTAGGCCTTCTTCTCGTACGAGCACCGCGCTAATGGTTTGATCTGATGCCGCTAAGTATAAGAATATCACTTCGGCATCTGTTGGAGCAGAGAGAATTGGAAGCTTGGCTAAATAACTTTTGAGCTCGTCAAAAGCCTTTTTCTGCTCGGCTCCCCACTCAAACTTTGGTGCCTTTTTCAACACTTTGAAGAACGGTAGTTGCTTTTCGGCTGCTTGGGAAAGGAATCTATTCAGTGCGGCTAGACATCCAGTTAGTCTTTGCACATCATGTATGGACTTCGGCATCGCCATGTTCTGAACAACTTGAACTTTTGAGGGATTTGCCTTGAGTCCGTCCCTTGAAACCCAACAACCCAGAAACTTTCCCGAATCTATCAAAAAGGTACATTTTTGGGGATTGAGTTTGAGGTTGGCTTTTTTGAGCACGTCGAGGGTGGATTTGAGGTTGTCTTCGTACTCCGAAGTGCTTCTGCTTTTGACGACTATGTCGTCAACATACACTTCAACCTCTTTTCCGATCAAATGCCGAAAGAGCTTATCTACCATCCTTTGATATGTGGCTCCGGCATTCTTTAAACCGAATGGCATCTTTTTATAAGCAAAGATGCCGAAGTCAGTAATGAAAGCCGTTTTTGAAGCATCATTCTCATCCATTAAAACTTGGTGGTAGCCTTTGTATAAATCAAGAAAACAGAAAATTTCGAAGCCGATCAAAGCTTCTACTTTTTTATCTATGTTCGGAAGGGGATAGCAATCTTTAGGACAGTGCTTGTTTAGATCGGTAAAATCTATGCACATCCGCCATCCTCCTTCTTTTTTCTTGATCATCACAGGATTGGCCACCCAAGAAGGATATTTCACCTCGAATAATACATCCGCTTTCAGTAATTGGCGGACTTCGTCATGGATGACTTGATTTCTTTCTGCCGCAAAGAGTCTTTGCTTCTGTTTTATAGGCCGGACTGAAGGATCAATATTTAACCGATGAGTGATTACCTCAGGGGGCACTCCGGTCATGTCCAACGGAGACCATGCAAAGACATCTTTGTACTCCTTGAGGAGCTGGATGGTCTTTTCCCGGAGTAGGGGCGTTCCCGCGAAACCGATCTTGACCGTTCTGGATGGATCATCTTCGTATAACTGAACGGTCATTGAGTTCGACTCTGGTGTGACTTCGGTCATTTCGCTTGCCTCTGACTCCGGCTGCTGTGATTGCTATGCTTGATGATGCCGATCTGATTGCTCGGCACTTTTAAGCGCAATCTGCAGACACTCTTTTGCTCTCTTTTGATCACCTCGGATGACCGCTATCCCACCTTTAGTGGGAATCTTGATGGTGAGGTGATAAGTAGAGCAAACGGCCCGAACTGCGTTGAGCCAGTCTCTTCCCAAGATGATGTTGTACGGGGACCGAGCTTTTACCACAAAGAACTCGATCATCGTACTGGAGCTTGTAGGCGCTTTTCCCACCGTGATCGGAAGGCTGATAATACCTTCAGGGCGGGTGTCCTCCTGGGCGAAACTTTTCAGAGGAAGTGGAGCCGGACTGAGCCGAGCTGGATCCACTTCTAGTTTATCGAAACATTCTTTAAAAAGAATGCTGACTGACGCTCCGGTATCCACAAACACTCTGTGGATCAGTTTGTTTGCCACTCCGGCTTGGATGACAATAGCGTCTTGATGAGGAGAGATGGCCGGGACGGGATCTGCATCTGAAAATGTAATCAGTTCGTCCTGCTTCAGCCTTTTATGCGTTGGCTCCTCTCGATTGAAGCCTCTGCGCTCTGACTTCAGGGACGATTTAGTCTTCCCGGCAGGGAGAGCATCAATAGTCAGGATTACTCCATCATATTGCAGCTCGTCATCGTCTTCGGGGTCCTGTTGCTTTTTCGGATCCTGAGGAGCGCAGTTCGCACCTCTCTGCTTTTTGTTCTTTTTCGGCTGCTTGCTTTGGTATTTTTTTAACGTCCCTGCTTTCACAAGAGCATCAATACCTGCAGCCAAATGTCGGCACTCCTCGGTATCGTGACCGTGGTCTTGATGGAAGGAGCAATATTGATCCTGAGGTCGACGCGCGGCCGATTTCGTCATCCGCTTTGGTTTTTCGAACATATCGGAATGCAGTTCGAAAATTTCCGCTCTCGACTTGTTCAATGGTACGAACTGAGCGGGCGGCTTCTCAGGATTGAGACGTGGCCCCAATCGGTCTTGCACCGGAGCCCTTTGAATCCTTTCAAAAGGAGTTCGGCGAGGATGTCCCTGATCGCCAAAAGGAGTTCGGCGAGGATGTCCCTGATCGCTATGATCGGGCTTCCTCCTGTCTCCTCGGGATGAGCTGTCTAAAGACCGTTTGCGACGGTCTGCCTCATCGGCACGAGAGAACTGGTCCGCAATGTCCCACATCTCTTGAGCTGTTTGCGGACTGCATTCCACGAGCTTTCTGTAGAGAGCTCCGGGCAGGATTCCATTTTGGAATGCCGAAATGACAAGTAGATCATTGAGATCATCTACTTGTAGGCATTCCTTGTGGAATCTCGTCATAAAGTCGCTGATCTTTTCGTCGCGACTTTGACGTATAGAAAGCAGCTGAGCCGAAGTGATTCGGGCTTCCGCTTTCTGAAAGAACCTCCTGTGGAAAGCATCCATTAGATCTCGGTAAGATCTAATGCTGCCTTGGGGGAGGCTATCGAACCATCTTCTTGCGTTCCCGATAAGCAGCTCGGGAAACAGCTTGCACATATGGACCTCATTGAGACCCTGGTTCGCCATGTTATACTGATAGCGTCCCAGGAAGTCATGAGGATTCTCTAACCCGTCATAAGTCATCGACGGAGTTCGGTAGTTCTGTGGCAAGGGAGTTCGGGTGATATCGTCCGAGAACGGAGTCTTCAATGCTCCGTACATGGCGAACCCGACATCTCTTCGGTATGGAGGAGATGGAGTTCTCCTGTGATTCCGGTACCGAGGAGGAACAGGAACATGTCGGGGTTGAGGATTCTTCTTCCTGGAAGACACAGCACTACTGCGGTAGTGACTTTCATGTCTGGATGAGGAGGGAGAATCCACCGTTTTCGTCTCCGGCTTTTGGCTCTTTTGCAGGAAAATTAAGAACTCTTCCTGCTTCTCGGCCAAAAACAATTTGACAGCCTCGTTCAAATCAGGCTGCTGGGAAGACTCGGTGCGATGAGTCTTTGAGCGGCTTGTTCCTTCTCCGTGAGAACTGGAAGTAGATTTCTCCCGAGGCTGTTTTCCAGACCTGCGGGCTGGACTAGCTTCCTCAGGGTTATCACGAACGGTATTATGGGTGTTATGTGATCTGGTATGCATTTTTTTTTTTTGGGGTGGAAAAAGGGTCAAAAATTCGCTTTATCACAAATTTGGTTCTCTGCTTCCCACAGACGGCGCCAGTGATGGTTGGGCGAATTTTTGATGGTAGTAAATGCAGGTAATGAATATAGATCACGACACAAGGAATTACGTGGTTCGATTTACTGAAGTAAATCTACGTCCACGGGAAGAAAGGAGGGCAAGATTGTATTGCTTGATCTGGTTTACAGCTTACAAATACAGACTTGCTATATGTTATTTTATGTCTAGAGCCCCCCCTCTATCTGATCTAAGTTCTATTTATACATTGAACTAAGATCGTGGCTTGCATCACCACTAACTAGGTCGTGGCTTGCATCACCACTAACTAGGTAGTGGATGTCGTGGAGGTCATGAGATCCTGCATGGGTCCACTATCTCTTTGTTTGGTCCGCTATCCTGCATGAGATCCTGCATGAGTTGACACCACTAAATAGATCGTGTAGTGGAGGTCGTGGAGGTTCTGCATGAGTCCACTATCTCCCAGTTCGGTCGAATACTGAGACCGAACTTTTGAACTATTGCCGAGCAGCTTTTGCCGATCTGAGAGTAGAGCTTGATTGGTCGGCTTTTACCGAGCTGTAGGCTGGGGCCGAACTCTTTGGTAATGCCGAACTGATACTCTTCCTTGGGGACCGAACTGCTGAACTATTGCCGAGCAGCTTTTGCCAATCTGAGAGTAGAGCTTGATTGGTCAGCTTTTACCGAGCTGTAGGCTGGGGCCGAACTCTTTGGTAATGCCGAACTGATACTCTTCCTTGGGCTTTGGGCTGATGGGCCGTCACTGCTATTGGGCTTGTTTAGTACGTACCCCATCAACTAGTAAATAGAGAGTTAATAAGTGGAGTTATCCAATTGAACAATTCAATATTCGAGTTCTACTCCGTTAAAGAACGAATAATTATTGAACAATTATAACTTGATTAGTCGTTGAATCCATTTACTGCGTCTTTGCTTCTATGTGTTTTTATATTTCTTAATCCATTTGTGAGTGCAGCTAGACATGCATAACGGTTCCGAACCGCCGGTTCCGGTTCATGAACCGGCTGTTCACGGTTCAAGATATGCTTGAACCGGAACCGGCCTGCCAAGGGTCCCGGCGGTTCCGGTTCCGGTTCAAAAAACCGGCGGTTTACGCGGCGGTTCAAAACCGCCGGTTTTCAGCCTAAACCGGCTGTTCGTTTTTTTTTTGCATTTTTCAAATATTCAATTTTAATTAAATTACATTTCACTTTTCAAAGTTGTACGGCTCCAATAATAAGCGGTTATTATAGCTAGCGTCGGAAGCAATTCTCTCTCGTTCAGTCTTTAATCGAAAATTCAAAGTTATACACATTGAAGCTAAACTAACTAAGTATATACAAACACGCAAATATACAAATTCTCACATTTTTTTAGTGTTCCTTGCTTTGTGTAATTGTGTCGATTGATTTTACTGTAAACATTTCTTCGTTTATTCGTTTTATTTATGTCAATTCATTTTACTGTAAACATTTCTAATTTAACTACTGTAGCTTCAGCACCTTTCAATAGTTTGATTGAATTTTTTTTTGCATTATTTTTATTTGTTTATGTATGAAATGTGCGTAAATAAAATTAAAAAAATACGATTAAAGTTGCAATTTTATTGAAATTACACGTTTATAACAATTACAAATCAAAAAGCCTTGAGGTCTTGAAGTCTTAAACAAAAATTTAAATACAAACGAGACTGCTAGTAAACAACGAAGTTAATTACAATTTACAAATGACAAAAACGACGTTGAAGTTCTTATAAAAAAACTTGTAAGTATATATATACTCTTAATCAGCGAATGAGATCTTTCTACATAACTAAATTAAGGACACCTTTAGCAATTCAACTTTAAATATTAAGTTTAGTATAACAATCAACAATTATAGTAGAATTGTCAAAAGTTTCCCGGATTTAGCCGTATAGAGAAATCTACTTCATCGACTTGAGTATATACAAATATAATTATGTAATTATATTTGTATATGTTTAAAATAGGAATTAATGGAAAAAAAATAAAGGAAAAAGGAAAAAGGACTTGAGCTCAACTTAAATTTAAAATTTAAGTTGAGGTGCCTACGTATCCCCAATGTTCATTTGCATTAGGGAATCAAAGCCCACGTAGTTCTCTTACCTTACTTACCTATTTGGCTCGGCCGGCGGCGGTTGACGGTTGCCCTACGATTCATCCTCGGTGAATTCATCTTGTGATCCCTCCTGGCGATCATCCCAATCATTTTCTTGTTCTCGGACGTCAGCTTTGGCCCAATCATCAAGTAACATCACGACTTCCATATTTTTCGCCGAGAGCTTACTTCTTGATTCATCCAACACACGCGAGCCAACACTAAAAGCGGACTCGACGGCGACAGTGGAAGCCGGAACAGAAAAAATCTCCTTGGCCATTGACGCAAGAATGGGAAAATCTTTCTCGTGGGTTCCCCACCAATCGAGGATGTCGATTTGGGCGGCAGGAGTAGGACCTTCATCACCAAAGGAAAAGAGTGAATCGAAATATATATCTAATTCACATACCATACCTGAGGACCTTCCGTCGGTGTTGTAGTTGTATAGGTCGGCTAGTTGTGATTGCGCATATGGGTCATCATAATCGGCTTGAAATGCAAAGCCATAGTTATGTTGTGGAGGAGGGAGGGTCTTCTGACTTGGCGGGTGTTGTTATACTTGGTTTCATACTCGGTGTAGAGAGCGCGCAAGTTAAACTCGAAGGTTTGTTGGATAATGGACCTGTCCGGGAGGGTTATTTGAAAGGTTTCTGAGAGGTCTACTCCAAATTCGTCACTGGTATCGGATTGGATTGCTCGAAGGGGGCCAAGATCAATTGAACTCAAATTGTTATAATAAAACTCTAAAATCCTAGAGATACCGGCTAATTTTCATTTTGGATCCAATACATTTGCAATCAAAAACACGGTTGGAAGCTCACTGAAATACTTGAGCCATTTATCAATCATATAATATAAGACACACATTAACTCAGGTGAAGAGGAAGCATTTTTCATTGCAGTTTTAAAACCAAGGGATATGTACATGCAATGCTCTAAAACACGAACAGCATTGCAATAATAAACACCCAACAATTCAACAGTAGCATTTTTTAAATATTTAAACAATTTAAATAAAGCCACACTATGTTTCCAACAACTATGCGAAAGATATAAATCATGAAAGGGATAAGTTCTAAAAAATCACATAAAGAATCTTTATGTGTTAAAGTAGAATTCAGACAATCATATGTCGAATTCCATCTATGAGACACATCCATAGTAAAATTCGTATACCTAACATTCTTTTGATGACAATATTTCTTTCATGCTTTGCCAATAGCTGACTTTTGATGGATTAATCTAACTGCAGTTCTAATACGAGAAACATGCTTTTGCCATAATTCAAGCGCATCTTGTACACATAAATTTAAAATATGACAAATGCATCTTTGATGAAAATACTTACCTCCAATTACCGGAGCACAAGCCGCAATCAAATCGCCAATACTTGCGGTGTTGGCAGTTGCATATCAAAACCAATAGAAAATATCTTGTTGCATAATTGAAACTTATTTAAAACTTGTATAATCAAAGAAGCAATTTCGGGTGCAGTGTGTGGAGTTTCAAATTCTCTAAAACCTATTAAACGCTTGTTTAAAGTCCAACTATTGTCCACAAAGTGAACCGTAATGCCCATGTATGAATGGCGGTTAAAACAATTCGTCCACACATCTGAGCAAATCTTCTCTTTGTGGCCCAAGTTAACTAAATAACGTGATAATTCAACCTTTTTCTCTAAACATTTTCGAACGGTAGATCGTTGCACGGTCATTTTACCTATTCTTTTGACTGCTACGTTTAAAAGGAAAATGTTTCATTGCCGTCCATCTAGTCATAACATCAGAGAAATGTTTTTGATCATATTTAAATAGAGGAGGACCTGACGAACCCGAGCCGCTGGGTTGGAAGTTTAGTTGGGTTTGGGTAGAGATAGTGCTGGCGGTTTTCGTCAAACCGCCGGTTTTTCTGAACCGTCGCATGCAACCCTACAACCCTATGCCGAAAATAGCTGTTTGAACCGTTGAACCGGCGGTTCAAACTGGCAAACCGCCGGTTTTGAACCGTCGGTTCACGGTTCACCAATCCTTCGACCCTGAACCAGCCCGTTGGAACCGACAACCCGCCGGACGGTTCAAACCGCCAGTCCGGTTCAAGAATCGGTGGGCCCGAACCGGCAATTAACCGCCGGGCCGGTTCGGTTTGTGCACGCCTAAGTGCAGCATTTTCAACATCACTTTGGTGTGCATTGCAAACATACACCACTTTGCTACTTATAAGTTACTCCCTTTCCCCATTAATTGTCCACTTTTGCCATTGTGGTTTGTTCCCCATTAATTGTCCACTTTCACTTTTTACCATAAATGGTAAGTAGACCTCACCATCCATTAAATCATTCCATACACATTTTATTACTATAAAACTAATACTCCCTTCGTCCCAAGTTACTTGAGTCGTATTCTATTTCGGGTAGTCCCAAGTTACTTGAGTCATTTCTTTTTTGGGTAAAAATAAAACATCTAATCACATTTACTTTATTCTTTCTTTTACTTTACCTCTCTCATCTCTCTTACTTTATTTAACTCACTAAACACAACTTTCTTAAATCTCGTGCCAAAAAGAAATGCCTCAAGTAACGTGGGACGGAGGGAGTATATAAAAGTGGGACTCGTATTTCGCTAACTTTTTTAACTCACATTGTTTACACTTCTTAAAACTCATGCCGGAACCAAAGTGGACAATTACTAGGGGACGTAGGGAGTACTAGCATAGCACAATATTTGAGCTCAAGCTAGAAATTTTGGGTCCCAATTTTTGAGTTGGTCTGAAGAAATAAAATCGATGGTGCTCATAACCGAATAAATTATACTTCCTCCGTCCCATTACATGTGAATAGGTGTGCACAAACTGAACCGGACCGGCGGTTAACCGCCGGTTCGGGCCCGCCGGTTCATGAACTGGAACCGGGACCAGAACCGGTGGTTTGAACCGGCCGGCGGTTTCACGGTTCATAAGGGTCGGTTCAGGTTCGGCAATATATTGAACCGTGAACCGGCGGTTCGAACCGCCGGTTCAAAGGGTCAAATAGTGTTTCGTAGGTTAGGGGTTCGTAGGGTTCAAGTAGGGGTTTAGGATAGCCGGCGGTTTACAATTGGAACCGGCGGTTTTTGGTGGAAACCGACGGTTTTCGAGTTGAACCGCCGGTTCCGGTAACTTTTCAGAGGCTAGGTCGTAGATTCAGTGTTTAATTCTACACTTTCTACTCAGTACTATATTTGTTGAACCGTCGGTTTTCGGACGCAAACCGTGGACGAACCGCCGGTTTCGGGTTGAACCGTCGGTTTCGGCGGTAAATCGGCGGTTTTCGGCAGAATTCAAATTTTCAAAAAAAAATTTATTTTTTTTTATTTCATCCAATTTTACTCCTATAAATACCCCACTTCTCCTTCATTATTCCTTGCCCCATTCTTGAGTTTTCAGAATTTCATTCTCAATCTCCATTTCTCTATTCTCTCCTCATTCTCTCTAATTGCGCAAGTTTAATTCTACACTTTCTACTCAGTACTATATTTGTTGTGCTCATAATTTACCACTTTTTTTATACTTCATACATATTTCATTCCAAGTCCATATTACTTTCATTTATCAATATATTCAATATGTCTTCTTCTCGTGGTGGATCGGGATGTGGTGATCGGGGCAAGGGAATAGCCCAAGATCAAAGTACTACGCGTCCCTCAAAATCTCGACGACCTAGTCGTCGAGATGTTATGGAAGAGGTTTCCCGAGTGGCAGCCGAACGCATGCAGCTGACGTCCGAGAACAAGAAAATGGTTGGGATGATCGTCAAGAGGGATCACAAGATGAATTCACCGGGGATGAAGCTTAGGCCAACCGTCAACCGCCGCCAGCCAAGCCAAATAGGTAAGTAAGGTAAGAGAACTACGTGGACTTTGATTCCCTAATGCAAATGAGCAATTGGGATACGTAGGCACCTCAACTTAAATTTTAAATTTAAGTTGAGCTCAAGTCTTTTTTCTTTTATTTCTTTTTTCCCATTAATTCCTACTTTAAAAATATGCAAATACAATTACATAATTGTATTTGTATATACTCTAGTCGATGATGTATATTTCTCTATACGACTAAATGAGGTAAACTTTTGACAATTTTACTATAATTGTTGATTGTTAGACGAAACTCAACATTTAAAGTTGAATTGCTAAAGGTGTCCTTAATTTAGTTATGTAGAAAGATCTTCTTCGCCGGTTAAGAGTATATATATAATACACTTATACGTTTAAGAACTTCAACGTCGTTCTTGTCATTTGTAATTAGTTGTTGACTAGTAGTCTCATTTGTATTTAAATTTTGTTTAAGACTTCAAGACCGGCATATGTTTTCGATTTGTAATTGTTGTAACTTGTAAACATGCAATTTCAATAAAATTGCAACTTTAGTCGTATTTTTTTCAATTTTATTTACTCACATTTCATACATAAACAACTTTGAAAGTGTAATGTAATTTGATTAAAAATTGAATAGTTGAAAAATGCAAAAAAAAAAGTCGACGAACCGTCGAACCGGCCCGGAACCGGCGGTTCAAGCCGAAAACCGGCGGTTTTGAACCGCCGCGTAAACCGCCGGTTTTTTGAACCTGAACCGGAACCGCCGGGAGCTAGGCGGGCCGGTTCAGGTTCAAGCATTTCCTGAACCTTGAAACGCCGGTTCATGAACCGGAACCGGCAGTTCGTGACCCTTGTGCATGCCTAGATGTGAAACATTTTCTTTGGGCACAGGTTTTTAGGAGTGAAAAAAAAAGTTGAGAGAAAAAGTAAGAGAGATAGAGTGTTGTTTTTTTATAGAGTGAACTACATAAATGTTACATGATCTTTCACTTTCGCAGATAAATGATACATGATCTTTATTTTATATCGTTTTTGGTACCTCATGACAAAAATAACCCTAAGTATCAAACATGTGAATTTTTTGTTATGGAGGATATTTTTTGAAATGTTAATTAAATAGAACCAAATATGTGATTTTTTTTCTTCCTTTCTTATTTCTTTTTTTCTTCTTTAGTTTATTCTTTTTTCTTCATTTTCTTCTTTCTTTTTAGTACTATATTATATTCCTTTCTTCTTTCTTTTTCCTCCTTAGTATGTTTCTTCTTTTTTCTTTTCTCTTCTTTTTCTTATTTCTTTTTAGTGTTTTATACATACATCTAATTGCATTCATAATATAAATCAATAACAAAACACCTAATTAAATTTAATTATTTAAAGTAATTAAATCAATTGAATATTTTTAATTAAATTATTTATACTCATTTTAGGATTGAAACACCCAACTTAAAATATTCAACTCTTTATCATTATGAATACATTTCACAATTTTAAATTTTGATTAAGACTATATTGATTAGTTATTAATTTAATATAAAATAATAATTACTCCCTCCGTCCCCAAGGTAGTTGAGGCATTTCTTTTGAGCACGAGATTTAAGAAATTGATTTGTTAAAGATTAAAGTGGAGAGAGGAAAGTAAGAGAGGGGATAAAGTTTTTACCAAAAAAGGAAATGACTTAACTACCTTGGGACAAACTAAAAAGGAATACGACTCAACTACCTTGGGACGAAAGGAGTATTATTAATTAATTACGACTAGTTTTTACTATTATAACAATAATATTATTATAATAATGAAATATAATTATAACTATAATTATGATTAAGTATATTTAAATTATATTAAAAAATAATTAATTATTAATTTGTAACATCAAAATAATAATATTAATATTGATTAATAATAATAGTATAAAGAGTGAGGAGAATGAGAGAAGATATTATAATATCACTTTTGGTACTAGTTTTGTCAATACTCAAAATATTCTTTATGACACAAATGGAAAAATGAATTTGTTTAGAGGGTATTTTGAGATGAAAATTGCATCAGGTACCAAAAACGATATAAAATAAAAATCGGGTACCATTTATGTGCGAAAGTGAAAGATCAGGTGACATTTACGTAGTTCACTCTTTTATATAAAAGGAATATGGGACTAAGGGAGTACAACAGTTTCAAATCCTCATGGAAAAAGGTGACATTAGTTTTCACCGTTGCATTCCTATTTTTGTCGCAGTGTTGATGTTTGCATTTGTGGGCTGCGAATGTTTGATGAGCCATTGAAGAAGACTTTCCAGTTTATTGTTGCTGATCTGTTTTCAGTTTAGTGTCAACCTAATTGTGAAAAGATTGATCTTGATGAAAAAAGGATAATAAAGGATATTAAATATTGGTGATGAATTAAAATCTGAAGCATCTAATGCCTCAATTAACTATACTATATAAGGTTGTGATATGCAGAACATGAATTATGGGTAAGAACAAGAGACATTGGTGAGATTTCTCAAGGGGAAGGGAATTTTTCAAACGCCATAAAGCTTTGGCTTTTAGATTTGAGAAGTGGCATTTACTCTTCAATCCTTGTGCAAAACATTCTGTCAACCATTACTTCCTAATGAAGTTTTAATCTCCTTTTTCAGATTCATTATTATATTGAGTGTACTACAAAAACGGTCAATGGACTATGGATTTATCTCGTCAATAGTTCTTGTACTTTAAAAATATCTCCAGTAGTCCCTAGACTAAGGATTTATTTCAAAATTGGTCATGTTACACTGTTTTCTTCCGAAAAAATGCCCTTTTGGGCTACTGGGCAATTTCATCTTTTCACATTTTAACTGTTTCAATAGGATATTATTTCAATGATGCACTAAATCTGATATTATTTCAAAATTATCTTCTTCTTCCCTTTGCCATCCTTCACTTTGTTTTTAAATTCAATATTAAATTTAATTTTATAAAATTAAATTTAAATTTTGTATATTTAAATACCAATAAATTATTTTTAATTTAAATTTTTAAATAACAATAAATTATTTGAAGCATCAATGATTCAGCATTCAATAAACAACGAAATATGATAACCCCAAAATCACTCAACTTGAAGAAGTAAGGCGTCAAATTACTAACCCTAATTCGGCATATTAGAACCAGAAATCGGAATATATATCGCACTCTCACACTACAATAAGGGCACGTTTGTTTGCCATGTTGGTTTAACATATGTTAGCATATATTTAACACTATTTTTATGTTTTCATTTTTGCATAGTAATCACCTTCAGCCGTTTGTTTGGCAATATACGTATCATATGTTTGCCATACATCTGTTTGGTATGATACATCAAAACGGTAGATACAAAATTCTATTGACAAAAATAGCCTCATAAAATTTTATAATTCCCGAAATATCCTCGTAACTCTATATGGCGCTGAAACCAAATTCGTTCGCGCCCCCAATTTCAACTTCTCCTCAAATACATACTTCATCCCCAAATTTAGCCCCTTGTGAGGACGCTGCAACCTGCGATGCCGGAGGTTACCAAATCAAACGAAGATCTTTGCCTGAAGTTAATGTTGAATGACTGGAAAGAGATCTTCGGCAAGGACCGTGCGGAGGGAGTTCGGTCAGTGGACACAAGGGATGCGGTTCACAAAATTTATTGATCTAAGGCTGATTTGAATGAAGATTCAGAGAAGTCCTCTCCACCTACTTTAGAGGAACTCTTCCCCGATGAAGTTTTTCATGATGATGTGCTACCGGAGATGGTTGACGAGAGCACATCTGTACCTGTGGCGCCTACTCCGAAGGTGGCAAAACAAACAATTAGTAGGAGTATAATATACATGATCCATAATATACATGATCCATACTAATTTCTTGGATCCAAGAAATCTGGTTGAAGCTCCTTCTTCTCATCAATGGCAACAGAATTCTTTTCCACAACAACATTGCTACTCTCCTTCTTAAAAGCACAGAGAGGTAATTTTGCCCCTAATTCCACAAACCAAATCAGTGAATTCCACAAAATCAAAATTAAAATTCAATTGAACAAAAGATCAAACACCTGGTAGGAAACAACTTCTGAGGCAATTGCGGCCGTAGCCTTCATCGGAATCCTCCTTCTGGTAGTTAGAGACGACAGTAGGAACGCGCTAGATTCTCAGCATCATCTTGAAATATTACGTTTTTGTTTTTGTTTTTGTTTTTTTAAAAGTGAATTTACAGAAGAGCAGAAAGAACTAGCAACCGCCGCCGGCGAGGAAGAGAAGGTCGAATGGATTGCCGCCTTCGGCGAGGGAAGCGCCCCATCCGCCGTTTGGTAAAGGGTTAGTCTCGGAGGGATTGAATGGTGAATGGAGAAGAAGGGTGTTTTGAGATATTGATTTTGTGCTTTGGGGTTGGAGGGAGTCGGTGTATTGGAAGGAAGAGGAATAAATGGTGGGGGTATTACTGTAATTTGTTGGTGAGGGGGTCTATCATTGTTTTGAGGATTTGCACAATCACAGCTGAAAGCAGGTATAGAGTTATCACAAATTTTGAATTACCAAGCAACTGCAGTGACGGGTTTTGAGATTGAATGTCGGGTCGTGTGTATACGTAACATGTCAAACAAATGAGGATATTAAGGTAGATAAGGGGACTATCTACCCCTTAACATGACAAACAAACGAACCCTAAGTGAATAACTAGATCTGAGGAGAGAGAAAAGAAAAGGGGACCTGCTTGGCCTTGTAGCCGAGGCGGCGGGCCTTGTCGGGGCGGGAAGTTGATGGTACTCCCAGCAGCGGACCCTAAGCAAGAAGCGCATCACATCTGATTGCTTCTTCTTCCACAGCTCCAACACGTACGTGTACGCACCTGCAATCCCAATTCAACAATCATTTTGGTCGAAATCAAATTAGGAATGAAAGAGATGAGAATTACCCATTGCTGCAGTGATAGTTCAAACTTGCAATCTGAGGAGGCTAGGTTTTTAATTAGAGGGTAATTTAGTTAGTGTACTCTCTCCGTCCCTTAAATTTTGTAACATTTTGATCGGGCATAGATTTTAAGGAAATGTAATGAAAAGTGAGTTGAAAAGTTAGTGAAATGTAGGTCCTACTTTTAAATATTAATTTTAGAGTAAATGTCAATTTTGGTTTAAACATATGACCGAAATACGAATTTTGTCCAAAACATTCACTTTTTGAAAAACGGGTCCATAACATATGAAATTCGTGTCGTTTATGTCAATTTTTTACGGTCAACCGTCGATTAGCACAATTTTGACCCGATTAGGCTTACTTTTGGATTATTAGGCATCTAATTATTTTCTAATTATTTTGTTAATTAAATGAATTTTAATTCTTTTTCAATTCCTTTTGCATTTTTAATTGAAAGATCCTTCATTCTCCCCACAACACTCCAAACACTTAGAAACTAATGGACTCCCTCCCAACTCTCTTTCTCTTTTCTCGCCGTTCTACACAAAAAAACCCTAGCTCTGAATCCGACCAAGAACACTTCCGTCTCCGCCGCCGAGTATCTCTTGTTGGCCATGAGTTGGAACTCGTCATACCCTAAGTTCTGCTCCATCGACGGACTTGTGAACATCAAGGCGGCATATTCGAGGAAGAGGAAGTCCAGCCACCATCAGCCTGAAAAACAAGGTGAAAGTGAAGGGCGGTCGGAGCCCGATGCTATCGGACACCATTCTCCTCCTCCGAAGCAATTGGAACAAGGTCCGTCGGCGAACCCTAATGCCGACGCATAAATCGAGCTTTCTCCAATTCTAGAAGTCGAGCCCGACGACGAAGTCCATGAGAAAAAAGACGATGCAAGGAGGACAACGACAAACCCTAGTTCTTCCGACTATGGAGCTCCGCCGTTCAATTTTCTAGAAATCAACGGTGATTTTGACAGTGCCAGTGCCATAGAAACTTGTTTTCTGACATCATTAGGCAATGACCTTGATTTCAATTGTAAAATTTTCAGGACGTATTTGATCATGATTATGAATATCAAGGACTAGTATGCTACAGTAATTAAAATAAGCATAATCGTGTCAAAATTGTGCTAATCGACGGTTGACCGTCAAAAATTGACGGCACCGTAAAAATGGACGTAAACGATACGAATTTCATATGTTATGGACCCGTTTTTCAAAAAGTCAATGTTTTGGACTAAATTCATATTTCGGCCATATGTTTAGGACCAAAATTGACCTTTACTCTTAATTTTACAAAATGTAAGTGAGAATGAGTTAGTGGAAACTACCAAAAATAATAATAAGTGAAATGTGACAATTTTTTTGGGAATCACGGAAATGGAAATAGGTGAGAAATTTTCAGGGACAGAGAGAGTACAATTTACGAAGTTTATGAATCATTGACTATTTATTAGTAATACTCTCTTGGTCCCATGAGCATCCGCAATGGCGGCGAGCCCACCGGCTAGCCAATCCCTGGCGCTCGCCGGTCCGCTCGCCAAACCATTGCAGCCGGCGAGCACCAAATCGGAGAGAAAAACGGCGAGCGCACGTCGATTCCCTCGCGCTCGCCGATCGACTGACCGCCATTGCAGGCTCCCGATCAGCGAGCGATCGGCAAGCGGAATTTTTTTTAAAATTTAATTTTCGAAACACTATATATACGCGACTTGCACGTCATTTTCATTTGCACCACTTGTTATAACGAGTACTCTCTCTATCTTAATTTCTGTACAAGAGCAACAACGTGAAATGGAGCACAACAACGAGCCTACTCCAGGGACGAGTGGGTCTCAAACCCCCACGGTACCCGTGGGAGGTGGATGGGGTCCGATGGCCGGGTACTACAACATGTACCCTTGGCAGCAGATGATGCCCGGGGGTGGTGTGCCGGGATGGCAGGGGATGCCGGGGGGACCGGCGATGAAGGCCGGGCCAGCAATGCCGGGCGGGCAGGGGGTACCGGGGATGCAACCCGGGATGCAGATGATGCCGAGGTGGGCACCCGGGATGCAGATGATGCCGGGGTACCCGGGGATACAAGGGACGCCGGAGGGCGGGGGAACAACGTCTATCGCCCCAGTTTTGATTTTGTGACTGCTTCTTCGCACACATCGACCCTAGCGGAGACGTAGTTCACTGGGTGTGATACTTTCTCCTTAGAGGAGTTGGGGATAGATCTCGGGGATGCGGACACTCCCGTTCAAACGGAGGGAGTAGGGCGGGGTCGGGGCGCGCCAAAGAAGAAGAAGGGGAAGAGGGTGGTCGTCGAGTCGTCGCAGCCGGCTGGTGACGACAGCCCGGCACGGAGGAAGTTGACGGACGCGGAGAACATCGCGCTGTCCAAGGCGTGGGTGAGTGTTTGCGATGATCCCCTCGCCTCGAACAATCAGAGGATCATCAACTTGTGGGCTAAAATAGCAGCAGCCTACAAGGCATTTTGCCCGGAGGGGAGGCCACGCAACGGGGAGGAGTGCTGGAAGGGGTGGGACCGAATCCGGGCTGGGGCCTCCCGATTTTTGGGCTTGTATACCAACGCCCTCCGAATGCAGACCAGTGGCCAAACTGACGAGGACTGCAGGAGGATGGCAGAGAAAGAGTTCCCCGTGCCCGGGCTTTACAAGGAGTTCACCTATTGGAACCGCTACAAGGTGCTGATGGACTCCGAGAAGTTTCGGGCAGGTGTCGACGCTGGCTGGCCGAAGAAGCAGCGCCTGAACTATACCAGTGATTACAGCGGCGGCAGCAGCGGCGGTTCCCACGACCTCCCCGAGGATGCACTGGAGTTCCTGTCCCCTCCCGCATTTGCTCGCCGCACTCGCCTGATTGGTCAAAGGCGGGCGCAACGGGCTCGCCAGGCCTCCCAGGAGGTCCAGTCGGTATCCCCCTCTGTTGGCTAATCGACAGCCGACCTCGTGGGAGGTGGATGGGGTCCGATGGCCGGGTACTACAACATGTACCCTTGGCAGCAGATGATGCCCGGGGGTGGTGTGCCGGGATGGCAGGGGATGCCGGGGGGACCGGCGATGAAGGCCGGGCCAGCAATGCCGGGCGGGCAGGGGGTACCGGGGATGCAACCCGGGATGCAGATGATGCCGAGGTGGGCACCCGGGATGCAGATGATGCCGGGGTACCCGGGGATACAGGGGACGCCGGAGGGCGGGGGAACAACGTCTATCGCCCCAGTTTTGATTTTGTGACTGCTTCTTCGCACACATCGACCCTAGCGGAGACGTAGTTCAATGGGTGTGATACTTTCTCCTTAGAGGAGTTGGGGATAGATCTCGGGGATGCGGACACTCCCGTTCAAACGGAGGGAGTAGGGCGGGGTCGGGGCGCGCCAAAGAAGAAGAAGGGGAAGAGGGTGGTCGTCGAGTCGTCGCAGCCGGCTGGTGACGACAGCCCGGCACGGAGGAAGTTGACGGACGCGGAGAACATCGCGCTGTCCAAGGCGTGGGTGAGTGTTTGCGATGATCCCCTCGCCTCGAACAATCAGAGGATCATCAACTTGTGGGCTAAAATAGCAGCAGCCTACAAGGCATTTTGCCCGGAGGGGAGGCCACGCAACGGGGAGGAGTGCTGGAAGGGGTGGGACCGAATCCGGGCTGGGGCCTCCCGATTTTTGGGCTTGTATACCAACGCCCTCCGAATGCAGACCAGTGGCCAAACTGACGAGGACTGCAGGAGGATGGCAGAGAAAGAGTTCCCCGTGCCCGGGCTTTACAAGGAGTTCACCTATTGGAACCGCTACAAGGTGCTGATGGACTCCGAGAAGTTTCGGGCAGGTGTCGACGCTGGCTGGCCGAAGAAGCAGCGCCTGAACTATACCAGTGATTACAGCGGCGGCAGCAGCGGCGGTTCCCACGACCTCCCCGAGGATGCACTGGAGTTCCTGTCCCCTCCCGCATTTGCTCGCCGCACTCGCCTGATTGGTCAAAGGCGGGCGCAACGGGCTCGCCAGGCCTCCCAGGAGGTCCAGTCGGTATCCCCCTCTGTTGGCTAATCGACAGCCGACCTCGCCTTCTTTGCGCGTCAACAAACGCGCTTACAGATGTGGAAGGTCTTAACTGAATTGAGGGCGGCAACCGACCCCGAGGAGAAGAGTTTTCTTCACGCGATGCTCGTGAGTATGCGAGCCGATTTAACCTCCGCCACGACACAGGTGGGGGCCTCAGACGCGGGCTTAGATGCCGCAGATTTGGGGGGTCCCGGATAGCGGCGACGACGGCGAGGAGTGAGGCGGAGGCGGGGGGCTCGTGTGTAGAGGAGGATTTTTTTATTTGTGTAATTTTTTAAAAAATTAATGTACTTTTTCTAAATTAATGTACTTTTTAAAATTTTAATATTATTATTGAGTATTCACGTATCTGTGTCGATAATTTAATTCCGTATTTTGTGTGATTGTTAATTATTTGTTTTTATAATTTTGTTTATTGTGGCTAGGCTGTGACTGAGCTATTGCTTGTCCAGTTGCTTGTCCTGATGATGTGGCAGGAGGAGTTTTTAGGGCTGCTGATGTGGCAGAAGGAATTTGTGGCTAGGCTATGGCTGGGCTATTGTTTGTCCAAAACCATTGTGGATGCTCTAAATGAGGATCATATATTAGTTTTAAATTAAATGTGGGTTGAATGAGTTAGTGGAATGTGAGGCCTATACCATTTATAGTAAAAGTGAACCGGGAAACGAGACTCCTATTCGCGGACAGACCCAAATAGAAAAAGGGACTCCTGTCCGCAGACAGATGGAGTATATTTTATCTCTTCACTTAACAAACAAAATAAAACCTTCTAAAATCCCATATTATCTCATAAGTGTTAGTACATCTTTTCAGGACGAAGATATACTATTAACTCCATGTGTCTATAAAAGGTAGTACTCCCTCCGTTCCATAGTAGTGGAGACATTTCTTTTCGCCACGAAGATTAAGAAAAGGGTGTGTAATGTATTAAATGAAAAGATAATAAAGTAGGAGAGATGAAAAGTAGAGAGAATAAAGTACAATAGAGAAAAGTAAGTGGGAAGAAATGTGTTGACTTTTACACAAAATGGAAATGACTTCACTACTATGGAATGTACCAAAATGATAAAATGACTCCACTATTATGGAAAGGAGGGAGTATTCCGTACTCATTATGGACAAGTTTAAATGAAAGTTAGGTAAAGTAATAGAAAGTGGAAGAAAAAGGAGATAAAGTAGGAGAGCGACATATGAAAAGAAGAGAAAAAGTTAGAAAAATGAGGATGGGGATCCTCTGCTGTGCACAAATGCACAGTAGCCCCTGCTATTCCACACCAGTGATTAAAATAAACAAATAAATTAAATTAATTGAATAAACAAGTATATATTATTTTATTGAATTGTGAGAAACAACAAGGGCTGCTGTGCATTTGTGCACAGCTGAGGATCCCATCCTGAAAAATAATAGTAAAATGGATAAACTAGAAAATTTATTTTTAAAATGATAATTGGAAGAAGTATAAATAATGCAATCGCATAAACATTACTCTTAAATTTATAGTCAGTATGACAAGTCAAACACGGTAAATGCATTTTAATCAGGTATATTTACGCCCACGATTGAAAACATAGTAAAACAGAATTAATATTTTCATTAAACTTTACAAATAAAAAAAGGATCCACGAGAAGTCTATTGAACTTAGGGCTGACAATTTTTGGCACGACACGATAACATGATACGACCCGGACGAAATTAATGGGTATGTGTCAAAGCTTATTGGATCTGTGTCCTTATCGTGTTGACACGATAACGACACGAAAATTTCGTGTCATGTTCGTGTTACACGTTAAGGAATAATATTATTATTTTATTTATTTTAAAATTTAAATTAGGTTTAGTCTAATGGAGCACGTAGTATTAGTATAGTGTCGTGTTCGTGTTACACTTTAAGAAATAATATTAATATAGTGTCGTTATTGTGTCGTGTGTGTTGTTATCGTGCCGTGTTGATCTGAAGTGGTTCGTGCCGTGTTCGTGTCTGAGGTAGCGGGTCTAGTTCGTGTTCGTGTTTAGAGTTTTCTTAACGGGTCGTATTCGTGTTTGTTGTTATCGTATCGTGTCGTTATCGTGTCAACGCGATAACGATACAACACGCACGATTTGCCATCCCTAATTAAACGACTGAATAATGATGCAAAGTTAAAAAACTAAATAGTACTCATGTCCCTACAATGCGTACATCTGAAAAACCATTCAAACACTCAACCCTCCCATTGTTCAATTCGATAGTGCATGAGATATATTGGTAAATAGACAAATAAATATAATTACTTTTAGTCTTTTACTGTTTTCTAAGCTTAATAATACCAATGCATGCCTGGAAAGAGCATGTTAAATCAGCAACCGAAACAACAATCTGCACAGGAAACGAAAGGTCTCGAAATATGGAGGGAATAGTGGCTCTCATTTACTTCTTCCACCATTAAAAGCAGAGTGTATGACTGCAGAAAAAACTGGATTTCATTAGTCTTTCTTTTTTTTACCACAAACACTAGCAGAATGTCTGATGCTACCAAGTTCTCATTGAAAGTGATGGTTAATAAACACAAAAATAGGGTGCTTTGCCGAAGCCGACAACAATTTCGTCGACGTTGTGTTAAGCTTCTTGACACTGCCGTTGGGAAGAATCATCAAACTTGTCCACAACCACAACCACAAGCCAGCCGCCGCCATTGGAAGCTTAACCAATTTGTACCATAGCTTAGAAGCTCTTGACACCTCTCATTTCTGGACAGAGGGTGCTAAGAAGGCTCTTCTCATCCCAACAAGTTCATCCGAATCCAAATACAACTTGCTAAAACTGGACATCGCTGATTCTCCACCGCCCGAATATTTCAAATGTAGCAAGTGCCCTAACAGTGGAAAGGGAACCAACAAAAAGTCTCAAACAGGCAGTGGTGGAGTCTATGTCAAACCTTACCAAAATAAGAGGAGGAATCGGATGAATCAAGGAATATTGCATTACCAAAAATCAAGGAAGTCATCACAAGGAAAAGATACACAATTCATAAAGAAGACATTGTCTTAGAATAGATATATTTACTACCTAAAATAAAGTGTATCTCCCCTACATAAAGGGGATGAATCATTGTATCAATACATAATAGAAATACACGATCCTCTTCTTCCAAAAAGCTTCCAATATGCGTAGCCACTCTAAATCTCTCGATTACCATCGTTAAGATGGTATCAGAGCGGGACGATTCGGGCTTGAGACTCAGAACAATCTCATCATCGTCTCAAGTACCTTTCCCGACCTTTTAACCTGCAACACATAACCAATAACCATGTCAGATTCACCGCCAAAAACCACACCAATTACACTCTCAGCCGAACAATTCGCTGAGTTCATGAGACTAAGCATGTCTCAGAAAAACCAAAACCAACAGCCTTCATCCATCGAATCACTAGGCGAAGTACGCTTGGCCGAGAAGCTCAACAGAGATAATTATCCGTTGTGGGCCAAACTGATGAGTCGGGGGATTCGAGTGAAGGGTCTGGCGTCTCACATCACTGGAGTTACAGACCCTCCCCCTCCGACAGATCCAAGCTACAATCGATGGCAGCAGAGAGACGATTGTTGCTTCAATTGGATCATAAACAATATCAACGCCAGCCTCGTCAATGAGGTGTCTCAATACGAAACGGCCTACGACTTGTGGGATAGTCTAGCCACCACGTATGGAAGCGGCGCCGACCAATTCCAGATTTCCGATCTGCACAGACAAGCATACAGCATCAAACAAGGAGACTCAACCCTAGAGCAACTATGGCAGAAACTTCAGGACCTCTGGATATCAATCGATACCAGAGATCCAAACCCGATGGACACTCCGTCAAGCATCGAGAAATACAATCAACACACACAAAGGCACAGATTGTACCAGTTCATGTGGGCACTGGATGATCACAAGTATAGCAAAATCAAGAGGGAAATCCTCAACATGGATCCTATTCCAACCGCAAGGAAGGCGTACGGATTAGTTAGGAGGGAATCCGTCAACGAAAAGCTGCTTAACCCGGAAACGAAGGATTCTGGAATCGGGGTGGGGCTAGCGGTATTCGATCGGAACAGAGCACATATATCACAATAACATCAATCACCAAGGAACCCTAGCTACCAGAAGGAAGATGATAAAAGCAAGCTAGTATGCAGTCATTGTGGAGGTAAAAAACACACCAGAGATACGTGTTTCCATATCCATGGGTTCCCTGAATGGTGGGAAGAGATGAAGAGGGCGAGGCAGGTCCGGAATGGAGGCCGAACCGGAGGAGGTGGAGGAGGCGGAAGAGCCTCAACAGCCGTCGCTCACGACCGCGCCACTAGCACCGACGGTCCGACGGGCGGCAGCGGCGGAGAAACCAAATCCGAGGAAAAACCGCTCAAAATCGGTTCCGTCTCCATCGCAAGAACATGGTCCGAAGGTAACCCAACAACCATTGGTGACTTCGTCGGCATTAGCGGCGGAGAAGAAGGAGAAAAACGAGCTAGGGTTCCCACAGGCGACGCAAGGGAGGCGGCTAGGGTTTCTGCAAATGCCCATTTAAACACCGAACTCCCACAAATGCCAAACCCACCCCAGAACCTTTTGATTTCCCAAAATATACCCCACCGAAAACAATCCACTCAAAGACCACCCCCAAACTCCCACTTATCCCATAAACTACCCCACAGGCAAAATACTCCTCAATTTCCACCCCCATATTCTCGGAAATTCCAAATTCAACCCCACAGACAACAAAAACTCAAAACTGACCCCCCCCCCCGGGCCACGAAAATTACAAACAGACCCCTAACTTGCAAAAACTTTGCAAATCATACCCCAGTCTTCCACAAACCTCGAAAACCACCCAACCAGACCGTGTCGAAATTCTTTCGATGCCCTAGCCTGTTCCTCCACATCCAAATCTGGCCCAAAAGACCCTCAGTGGATTTTTGACTGTGGGGCAACCGACACAATTTCGTTCGAAGCCTCAGATTTTGTATCCATTGTCAAATCAAAAAAATCATATGTCCAAACCGCCAGTGGGGACCTAGCACAAGTTATGGGGGCAGGCACAATAAATATCTCACCATCCCTTTGCCTCTCTAATTGCCTTTTTGTTCCATCTTTGTCCCATAAACTGTTATCAATTAGTCACGTGACTAGAGAACTGAACTGCAAATTACTAATGCAACCTCGTTTTTGCATGTTACAGGATATCAAGACGGGGACGATAGTTGGGCGTGGCACTGAGCGAAGTGGACTGTATTACGTGGACGAGATAGCCCAACAGAGTGCTGCAATGATGCTGGCTCCCGGACCGACTGAAAGACAGGCTTGGTTGTGGCATCGTCGGTTATGACACCCATCTTTGGAATATTTTCGACTTATCTTTCCTGAATTAGCTAGATCATTAAACTCTTTTCATTGTGATACTTGTGTGTTGGCCAAAAACCATAGACATTCTTTTAAGTTAAACAATACACGAGTAAAGTCTCCGTTTGCTTTAGTACATTCAGATGTCTGGGGCCCTGCTCCTATTGTTGGGGGGAAAGGTTTTCGCTATTTTGTGCTTTTTATTGATGATTACTCCCGCATGACCTGGATCTTTTTTTTTGAAAAATAAAAATGATGTGTTTGATAAGTTCGTAGATTTCTATTACCTTATTCAAACTCAGTATAAACAAACTATCCAGACTCTTAGGTCAGACAATGGGGGGGAATTTGTCAACCATAAAATGCAAGAGTTTTTTAGGATAAAGGGCCTAGTCCACCAAACCTCCTGTGCGTACAATCCAGAACAAAATGGGGTTGTCGAGCGAAAAAACCGTTACATCCTCGAAATTACACGAGCTCTCCTAATCGAATCCAAAATACCAAAATCTTTTTGGCCAGAAGCTATAGCTACCGCAGTCTACCTCATAAATCGTCTCCCAACGGGCATACTTAACTTTAAGACTCCCTTGGACATTTTTTCCCAACACTTTGACATACCCTCATCCCTATCCCTAGAGCCCAGAATTTTCGGATGCTCGGTCTTTGTCCACATTCCTAAGCACGGGCGTACCAAGTTTGATCCTTGCGCCCTAAAATGTGTCTTCCTTGGCTATGGAAAAAACCAAAAAGGATACCGCTGCTATGACCCACAAACTCGTAAAATCCACACCACCATGAATTGTGACTTTGTGGAAGGGGAATATTTCTACAGCCAATCCAGTAGTCAGGGGGAGACATCAGACAATAGTCCAAACAATGACCTCCTAGATTGGCTTCCAGATATCATACACCACCAGTTAGGGGGAGAACCACACCTAGGGGAACATCAGACAGGGGGAGTGTCACAGTCAAGCCCTGTCACAGACGTTGGTCCACCTGAAGAAGTTAGCAACACCACCGGGCCGTCTCCTCCGGTAATACAGAACGAAGAACAACGTGACACTGACCAGCCTTCAGCCCCGTCTTCGATTCCTGAGGTAAACGGTTCAGAATTCGATAATACATCCTCGGAATGCACTAACAATGATAGGGACACTAATGAGGAATGTGGAGTAAGTGGAGATACAGGAGACCCATACGAGTTGCCTCCAAGAAGAACAAGAGGAGTCCCTTCGCGACGATACTCACCAGACTAGAGAGGAAAGAAGGCAAAATATGCAGTATCCAACATTGCTCACAGTCACCTATCAGAAATGGCCAGGGCATTCGAGGCTACCCTATATAAGGAAGAAGACATTCCACAGTCCTTTGAGGAAGCCAGCAAACATAAGCACTGGAGAGAAGCCATGAAAAAGGAGATAGATGCTCTAGTGAGCAATGGCACTTGGGAGAAATGTACACTACCAAAAGGGAAGAAGCCAGTTGGATGCCGCTGGATATTCACCATAAAAAGAAGAGCAGATGGTTCAATCGAGAGATACAAGGCGAGGCTCGTGGCAAAAGGATACACTCAAGTATATGGAATAGACTATGAAGAGACATTCTCCCCAGTTGCTAAGATGGAAACCGTGAGGACACTACTATCAGTGGCGGCGTGCAAAGACTGGGAACTCCACCAGTTCGATGTGACCAACGCCTTTCTTCATGGAGAGCTAGAACAGAACAAGGAAGTATACATGGAGGTTCCACCAGATTTCTCCCGCGAATTTGGAGAAGGAGAAGTGTGCGGGTTGTGGAAAACTTTGTACGGTTTGAAGCACTCTCCACGGGTCTGGTTCGGAAGATTCTGCCAGGCTATAATTAAGCAAGGGTTCCAACAAAGTCATTTCGATCACACGCTCTTCACAAAAAGGAGAGACGACAAGGTAACATGTCTGATTATCTACGTTGATGACATGATTATCACAGGAGATGATGTAGAAGAAATCCAGAGGTTGAAGGAAAACCTATTTAAAGAATTTCAGATGAAGGATCTAGGTGCACTGAAGTACTTCTTGGGAATAGAAGTATTGAGGTCCCGACACGGCATATTCCTAAGGCAAAAGAAGTATGTGTTAGATCTATTGGCAGAAACAGGTCTCCTCGACTGCAAGCCAGCAGACACTCCGATGGTTCCAAACCATGGGCTGAAAATAGAGGAAGGAGCAGAACTAACAGACAGAGAGAGATATCAACGTCTTGTCGGAAAGCTTATCTATCTCTCCCACACGAGACCTGACATTGCATATGCAGTGAGTATTGTGAGTCAGTTCATGCACCAACCCCAGGTTAATCACATGGAGGCAGCTTTAAGAATCATACGTTACCTGAAAGGCACTGTAGGCTATGGAATATTCTTAGCAAAGAGGGAAGACTTGGAGGTTGATGGATACACAGATGCTGACTGGGCAAGCAATCCAGTGGACAGGAAATCTACAGGAGGCTACTTTACATTCATCGGGGGAAACTTGAGTACCTGGAGGAGTAAGAAACAAAAGGTTGTAGCTCTATCTAGCGCCGAAGCCGAGTTCCGAGGAATGAAGAGCGGACTCATGGAAATCTTATGGCTAAGGAGATTACTCACCGAGATTGGCTTCCCACCTACTCGAAAGAGTCAGCTGTTCTGTGACAACAAGACCGCCATTAGCATCTCAGAGAATCCAGTACAACACGACCGAACCAAACACGTGGAAGTAGATCGACACTTCATCAAAGAAAAACTGGAAGGAGGTATTATTGAATTTCCTTTTGTCCGTTCGGAAGAACAACTTGCAGACATGTTGACTAAAGCAGTGCACCCGAAAATCTTCAAAGAGATATTGAGCAAGTTAAGCATCGGAGATACCATTGCTCAACTTGAGGGGGAGTGTCAAACCTTACCAAAATAAGAGGAGGAATCGGAGGAATCAAGGAATATTGCATTACCAAAAATCAAGGAAGTCATCACAAGGAAAAGATACACAATTCATAAAGAAGACATTGTCTTAGAATAGATATATTTACTACCTAAAATAAAGTGTATCTCCCCTACATAAAGGGGATGAATCATTGTATCAATACATAATAGAAATACACGATCCTCTTCTTCCAAAAAGCTTCCAATATGCGTAGCCACTCTAAATCTCTCGATTACCATCGTTAAGAGTCTACACTACTAATAAATCATCTTTCATAATCAGTGATGATCTGAAAATACTTCCAAGTGACAAAGGATACTCCAACACTATCTTCTTTCTTGGCATTAGAGAGACGGATAAGGCCGACATAATCAATGTAGATTTCGGGTTCAACGAGGTGAGTAACTCAATCTTGCTCCCATTTAACCATTTTTTGTTCTAACTACTTATTTCCATTGGTTTTAGATTATGAAGTTGTTGAAGGCTGCGCTGACATCCCATAGTCCATTGTCGGAAGTTATTCTGAATCAAACAGGAAAAATGAACTACATGGTATCCAAACCCGAGATTGCAATGGAACAAAATCCCAACTCGAAGAATATAAGTTTGAAAGTGATGACACAAAAGTCCACAGGTAAGTTTTTGTATGCTCTTGCTAAGGAAGACTTCGTCGAGTTTCTGTTTAGTTTGCTCATTATCCCACTCGGAGGAGTGGAGCACCTTTTTGTTAGTAGCACCTGTGTAAAGGCCAGAGACAACTTGCACCGCAGCGCATCCTATCTCATAGACGATGGGCATTTCAAGAGTGTAGATACGAAAAACAGGCTGATCAAACCAAATGTGGTTCAGGAATGTGTTTCCAAAAACCTCATTTTTCCCCTCACACAAGAAGCCACGCCTAGTTACTCGTGGCTTTGCACTCACAAGTTTCCCCATGGCAAAGGGAGTTATGTTAAAGCACTGCGAACTTATCAGTGACAAATGACTTAACTGCCGTGCCTTATTCTTTCGCAGCGGTTCTTTCTAGCATCCTTGAGCAGGAAATGCTGATATCTGATGTTGAAGAAGTGGAGGTGCAGATAGGATTGAAAGAGGTAATGCAATTTGATTAAGATGGTTTATTATTTGTGTTTATGTTTTAGTACATATATATTAGGTTGTGATGGAGTTTGTTGGTTCAGGCTTTGCGCATACTGAAAGCCTCTCTTACATCCACTTCTGTTCTCACTAATGCTTTGCTAGAAAAAATTCAAGTCAACAAACGAACAACCTAAGAGAGAGTCTGAATCTTGATGTTGGGTGCAAGTATTGCAATTATTGTGTAATTGTGATCTTTAGTTTTCTAGTCATTTCAACTTTTCTGGTATGCAGTTTATGGTTTCAGTCTGTTTTGTCTGTGTATGTTCAAATATTTGAATGCTTGAAAGTTGAAACTGTCAAAAAACAACTCATTGTGAAATTTCTTGCAAACCTATCTATTGAGATTGAGCCTTTAGTTATACCAATGCAATCCTATACTTAAGAGTTATTGACATCCAAGATCATCTCTACCGTTATGCAAAATGTTTTTTGCAGTAAATTGTTGAATAAGGGTTAAATATATTGTGATAAACTTCAACCATAATTCAATTTATGAAAGTTAATTAAAACTTAAATAAGGCACATAGCGCCTAGCGGTATACTCATATCATAAATTCGACCACAGTGGACGTTCACATTTAGGCCTGCAAATTCGGGTACAAGCGGGTACACAAACCCGAAAATTCGGGTACCCGAACCCGAAATCTCAAAAATATCATACCCAATACCCGACTCATATGTGAATTCGGGTACCCTTATACCTGATGCGGGTACCCAAATCTATTACTATCAATAACAAGAATCCGACCGTTGGGATAAGAATAAAAAATAGTTCTACAGAAAAGGTTTCTATTTTATTTTCAAGTAGACGTTCAATCGCAAAAGATCTGGGCTTTGAGTCACATTCTTGAACGTTTTGTAATAGGGGTTTGAGTCCATATTCTTGTGCATTTGGATTCTCGAATCTCGATTCAGTCCGGATAGTTTTTTAACACAACTAAAATCCGGAAATCTAGTTGGAGTAGTATATTTTAAATAAGTATTTTATTAAAAAATAAATATTATTTTAATATTTTGACCTAATATATATAATAATTTTAAATATGCTTAGATTTTTTGGAATTTTTTGTCATTTTTGTAAAATTTTATGATATTTTGATTTGGTTCGGATTAAATATATAAATTTTGGATTTGAAATTCAGATGTTCCGAATGTTCATCCCTAAATATTCTAACTCAAACATTAAAAAATATTTAAAGTAGATGTGAGGAACCATGTATAGATAGATTCTTGAATATAATAAACCCAATTATTTATGTATAATAAAATTATAAATGAGAATATACATACATATAAATACTAGATTTAATGGATACAGATTTACGTCCGGTTGGGATAAGATAGACATAGTTTGATTGAACAAAGATTCATTGAGAGAAAAAATAATTAATGATATATTAGTAAAGTATATATATATATATAAGAATAATGAATCAATACAACAGGTATTCCACAATTTTTCCAAGTACATACATCCATTCCCCATTTCCTTCGAGTTTGCATCAGTCATGGGCGGCAACATTGCCGGAGACAAATATCAGCCTCCGGAAAAGCTTCCTCTCCACAACTTCGAAGTCGAAGGTAGGCTTACATACTTGAAATTTAATGATAATAATGGTCGAGCTACATTATTAGACTAAAAATCAATCACAAATTATAATTATAATTTAACAATAAAATAAAATGAAATACGCAGATGTTGAAGAGGCCGACTTCTGTCCAATCGAACAGGTGGAGCTGACGGTGCCGGCGACGGACGATCCGTCGATGGCAGCGCTGACGTTCCGGACGTGGTTTCTCGGGATAATATCGTGCGTGCTGCTTGCGTTCACGAACCAATTCTTCGGGTACCGGCAGAACCCTATCGGGATCGGCACGGTGGCGGCGCAAATAGTGACCCTGCCGATCGGGAGGTTCATGGCGAGGGTGTTGCCGACGACGACGTTTGTGGTTCCGTTTACAGGGTGGTCGTTCACGCTGAATCCGGGGCCGTTCACTATAAAAGAGCACGTGCTGATCACTATCTTCGCCAACTGCGGCGCCGGAGGAGTTTACGCGCTCAGCATTGTGACGATTGTGAAGGCTCTCTACCACCGCCCTATCAATCCGCTTGCCGCTTGGTTGTTGGTTCAGACTACTCAGGTCAACTTTTTCTCATTCTTTTATTCTGTGTACATGAGATTGGTGTCCTTTTGCTTTTAATAGCTGATATCAGATTGAGTTTGTTTTACAATTTCAGTTTTGTATTTTTAATTTTTTTTATTAGAGATATAGAATGAAAAAAGTAGTTGAAATAAGACACGAAAAATAGGGCACATTTGCCATTTTTGATTGTCTACGAAAAATAGGGCACATTCAAAAAGGAAAGTTTTCAACAACTTCTCTCTTACTTTTTTTTCTCTCTCTTGCTAATTTTGGTGTGCAGTCCAAAGTAGAAAAAAAAAACTAGCTACTTGAATTTTGTTGATATTATTTGGATAGAATTAGGGTTGTATGTCAGTTAACTAATGAACCAATCAGTATCCAATTAACTTTAAGAAATAAAATAGAAATGTAAAGATGGATGGATAACTTTTTTTGTGATGTAAATTAAAGGACCATAATATTATACTAGTAGTAAATTGTTATTTGTTTTTCTTATAGTAGTAATTTGAAATTTGTTGACATTTATAAGAGTAGAATGATTTTGAATAGATGCTTGGGTACGGGTGGGCTGGAATATTTAGGCGAATTCTTGTGGACTCTCCATACATGTGGTGGCCTGGAAACATGACTTCCATCTCCCTTTTCAGGTAACTTAATAGTATTATGAATTAGACCCTCCGTTTGCTAAAGTAGATCTGATTTAAAATGTGTTTCTTATCATGTTTTATGCAGAACAATGCACGAAGAAGAAGCACGAAAGAAGGGAGGGTTATCGCGGCAACAATTCTTCGTGATGGTGTTCGTAATAAGCTTCGCCTACTACGTGGTTCCATCGTATTTCTTCCCACTCATATCCAACATCTCCGTGCTCTGCTACATCTGGAAGGACTCCATCTTGGTGCAGCAGCTCGGGTCCGGCCTGCAGGGCATGGGAATAGGCTCGTTCGCCTTGGACTGGGCCACCGCCAGCATGATGGGCGATCCCATCTCCACCCCCGGCTTCGCCATTGTCAACGTCCTCATCGGCTTCTTCCTAGTCATGTACGTCATGACCCCCATCACCTACTTCAACAACATCTTCGATGCCAAGAAATTCCCCTTCTTCACATCCCACACATTCGACAACATGGGCCAACGCTACAACATCAGCCGCGTCATCAACCAGGCCACCTTCTCCCTCGACATGGACGGCTACAATTCATACAGCAAGCTCCACCTCAGCACCTTCTTCGCCTTCACTTACGGCATTGGCTTTGCTACCCTCTCCGCCACCATTGTCCACGTCGCCTTATATCATGGAAAGTAAGTCATCATTGAATTTCTTTGTTTTTTTTATGTTTTGGTTCTAAATTAATTAAGGATTTGGTGTTGTAGAACGATTTGGGAGCTCTGGATCAAGACAAAGAGCAATATGAAGCTAGATGTGCACACGAGATTGATGAAGAGGAACTATGAGTCTGTGCCGGAATGGTGGTTCCATATCATACTTATAGTAGTGTTTGGCCTCTCTCTCTTTGCTTGTGAAGGCTTCGGTAAACAGCTTCAGCTTCCGTGGTGGGGGCTTATTTTCGCTTGCGTGCTCGCGTTCTTCTTCACTCTCCCGGTCGGCATAATCCAAGCCACAACCAACATGGTACGCCCATATAACAATTTGTTAATTATAAGGACTTTTAACGGGGTGAGTGACCCATTTCTAACAAACAGTGTTTTCAACTTTGCAGCAAATGGGGTTGAATATCATCACGGAGATGCTAATAGGCTACATATACCCGGGGAGGCCGCTTGCAAACGTCACGTTCAAGACGTACGGCTACATAAGCATGTCGCAAGCCCTGAGTTTCCTCTCGGATTTCAAATTAGGCCACTACATGAAGATCCCGCCCAAATCAATGTTCGTGGCTCAGCTGGTGGGCACGGTGGTGGCCTCGTCCGTCTACTTCGGGACAGCGTGGTGGCTCCTCGACACGGTCCCCAATATCTGCGACGTGTCAGCGCTTCCCGAGGGCAGCCCCTTCACCTGCCCGGGCGACAACGTGTTCTACAACGCGTCCATCATATGGGGAGTCATCGGGCCAATGAGGATGTTCACCAGCAAGGGAGTGTACGGGCTGCTGAACTGGTGGTTCCTCGTCGGGGCGGTGGCGCCGCTGCCGGCATACTTTCTGAGCCGGAAGTACCCGGAGAAGAAGTGGCTGCAGCTGGTGAATGTGCCGATTATCATGGGGGCGACGGGAGGGATGCCGCCGGCGAGATCGGTGAGCTACATAATGTGGGGAGCGGTGGGGATATATTTCAACTTGTATGTGTATCGAGTGCACAAGGGGTGGTGGGCGAGATACGCGTATGTGTTTTCGGCGGCGATGAGTGCTGGGATTGCGTTTATGGGAATCTTGACTTACTTCGCGCTGCAGTCGTATGACATATCCATTGACTGGTGGGGAATGGGTGCGGATGGTGGTGGTGGTGATAACTGCCCTTTGGCGTCGTGCCCCACCGCGCCGGGAATTGTCGTTAAAGGTTGCCCCGTCCACTGATTATTGGCTTTGCTTTTTTAATTATTTTTATTGTTATTTCCATATTTTTGAGTATTTAGTACCCTACTTTCGTAAATACATTTGATTAATTATTTTTCAATACTTTTTGGTTATATCAATTTTGACTTTTGAAATTTCAATTATTTTTTATTATATGTTGATATTGTATCAATGTTTTACGAATAGACTAGTGAGAACATTGGTCAGTAGCATATAATAATATTTATGCTTCTTCCCCTTAAAAGTTTCAATTTTAAAAATTTTGTCTAGTCATGTTTCACTTTTATTATTTTGGCAAATATATCACTTATTCCACTAAATCACTCCCCTCTTAATTTTAAATTAATATAAAAAATAAGACCTCATATTCTACTAACTTAATTTATCACTTTTAATTATAAAATCAATTAATTTCTTAAAACTCATATCTCTAGTAAAGGAGACTTCTAATAAAAACATAGAAAGAATAATTTATCATTTGTGCATAAGAAATAATCATTGAACATTTATAATCAAATCTAAGAGCGGTAATTAAGTCACGTGGAAGTATTAAATAAATTAATTAATTTATTCATAAAGGGAAAAAGTAATATGCAATTGGTAAAATAAGACAGATGAAAAAACATATGAAAGTAGAAAAAGGTAGTGAAAGTAGTGTTAGTAGATTGTATAGTCCATATTATTAGTGGTGTGCAATTGATTAAACATTTTCCATATTAGATTTAGTCAAATTTTGGGGCGGGACCAAAATGGTAAAACTTATCTATTTTTTGAGGACATAGAAATTTTTATACAAAAGCCTCTAATAATAATTTAAATCACCCAAAAGTACACTTCAAAAAAAAGATAGTCCCTACTAGTGTTATTTTTGACGTCCGCCTCTGCTTGTGTGTCATTGACCTGGTCAGTCCATTGTCAACGTTCCTTCAACAAATCTTATTCATGATGTGAGTCATTCTTTATTTCGAATAACAATTACTACCTCCGTCCCTGAAAGTTTGTCCCATTTTTCCATTTTCGTTCGTCCCCCAAAGTTTGTCTCATTTCACTTTTACTATTTTTGGTAGTGGACCTCATATTCCACTAACTCATTCATACTCACATTTTATTATAAAACTAATATATAAAAGTATGACCAACAATCCACCAACTTTTTCAACTCACTTTCCATTACATTTCTTAAAACACGTGTCGGGTCAAAGTGTGCCAATATTTGGGAACTGAGGTAGTAGTTGTCATTTAAATTTTACTTTATAAAAGTATTATTTCGACATACTCATACAGGAAAAATGCATTTATAGAACAAAAATTAATACTATTATTGTGATATATGGTAATCAAGTATGACTTGAATTTTAAATTTAATATATATAATCATTGAGTTCATCGACAAGGTTTCTTTTCAAATCAAGTAAAAATCAAATTTAATTTACATAAATTTATCAATTCTCTAAATAAAAACGGATAACAAAGATAGAGAAATGAACCAGTCATATAATTAAAACTCCCATGCATCAAAAACTGATGTATTTAAAATTTAGCTACTCCATTTAAATAATACGGAGTACTAATATTTTATCAAAAAATAATTTTAACATAAAAAAAAAGGCCAAAAATAACTTAATTTTCAAAATTGTTACGATGACAAATTTCTCAATCAGGCAACTGAACTTTTTGACACGATTTGACAATTGTAATGGGAAGTATATATATACTTTATTTAGTTCAGTGATGTACAGTGATGTATTCATATTCATGTGGTAAATATTGTTCAAAAACAAAATACTTGTTAATTAGTTGGATATTGTGATCTAAATGTTAGATTAATGTCACGTGTCATCTAATAATGTAGATTATTAGTATAATAATGTAACTTAACTAATAATGTATTATTTTAGTATAATAATGTAGATTATTAGTCTAATAATATAGTTTGGCTAATAATATAGCATCTTAGTCTAATAATGTAGCTTATCACAGCCATCCAATTCAAGGATCCAAGGGCTGTGATTTTTGTGTGGTGTTTTATACACTAAGGAGGTGTGAAGACACCTCATTTACTTTAATAACATATAGATCTAATTCCATGCATCACAAAGTGAGTTTAGCGTGGGAATATGATGACAAGAATCAAAGTACCCTACTAATTCACTAGGAGTAACAACTTGATCAATTATCTAGTTTTGCACAACAAATTAATCCAACATTTAATTTCAAAGACACTATATTATTACAGACATGCATCTACGTTTTAGATGCCCATAATATTAGAGAGTCATAAAGATACTCATCAAAGAATGTACCCAAGAAATTAATAAAAAATTAAATGTAAATGCAACGATTGCACTCCAGTGGGGATACATACATAGGAAAATCAGGCCTAAATCTTACTTTAGGGTGTTGTAATAAATAAAAGTAATGATCCTAATCTCCTCTAAAATAGAAGTCAACTACGCGTAGAGTAAGTGCGAGAATTTAAAGTTATATATCCATTCCGGTGAATCTCTACAGCCTACACTTTCAGGAGTTGCCGGAATCTCTGCACAGTAATCATGTCCAACGGCAACCGCAATCACGCCGGAGACCAGTCCCCTCCTCACCACAATCATCAAATCCAAGGTATCATAATTCACAAGTTAAGTGATTGTGTACAATTTATAGCGAACTTAAAAAGATTTTTTCTAATAAAATAATTTTTTTCAAAAATTAGAATTTAATAATTGAGATGGTGTGGGAATTTAGATTCGCAAGAGGAGGAGGAGTGTCCGATCGAGCAGGTGCGGCTGACGGTGCCGGAGACGGATGATCCGACGGTGGCGGCGCTGACGTTCCGGACTTGGTTTTTGGGCATAATAACGTGCGTGATGCTTTCATTTAGCAACCAATTTTTCGGATACCGGCAAAACGCCTTAGTGGTAAGCTCTGTGGCGGCACAAATAGTGACGCTTCCAGTCGGGAAGTTCATGGCTAGGGTCTTGCCGACGACGTCGTTTAGGGTTCCGTTTACGGGGTGGTCGTTTTCGCTCAATCCGGGGCCCTTTACTATAAAAGAGCATGTGCTGATCACTATCTTCGCCAACTGCGGCGCCGGAGGGGTTTACGCCGTCAGCATTGTGACTATTGTGAAGGCTCTCTACCACCGCCCTCTCAATCCGATTGCAGCCTGGTTGTTGGTTCAGTCTACTCAGGTTTCAAATTAATGATACAATAATTTTATAAGACTATTGTGAAGGCCTTTTAGTATTTTGGTTTCTTATTTATTGGTTTTGTGCATATGTATACATATTTGATTAGATGCTTGGGTATGGATGGGCTGGGATATTTAGGAGAATGCTGGTGGACTCTCCATATATGTGGTGGCCTGGAAACATGACTTCTGTCTCCCTCTTCAGGTAACTCATTGCACATCCAAATTATATAGTCATAGTGTCAAATAGGCAAAACGAATTTTAAGAAATTGTTTCATTTTCTTAAAAAAATGGATGTAAAGAGTTACTGGATTGTGTGTATTACTTTTATATATTGACTAAAGGTTTAATAGCGAAGTTTGGTCAAGTTATAGTCTATCTCATGAACTTTAAGATTGGAATATTAAATCATGAAGTTTCAATTTTTTCAATTGTCTCATACATGTACAAATTTTTACATCATTTTGTGATGTTAAAACTGACAATATTTCAATAAGATAAGAGAAATAAGAAAATAAAGAAATATGAAAAAAAACTTATTTAAATGAACCACGTCATTTTGAATATCGCTAAAAGACGACATTTTGTGCATGGATGAGACAGTTGAGAAAAATTGAAATTTCATGATTTAATATTCCAATTTCAAAGTTCATGGGACAGACCAGAATTTGACCAAACTTCGTGATTGAAATGGCTATTAACTCTTGATTTTTTTAATAAAATGTGAGTAAAATAAGTTCATGAAATGCAAGTTCCATCGGTAAAAATAGTAAAAGTAAAATTGAAACTTCATGATTTAATATTTCAATTTCAAAGTTCATGTAATGGATCAGAATTTGACCAAATTTTATGATTTACTGGCTATTAAATCTTGATTGTTTTAATAATATATGAGTAAAAATAAGCGAATGAAATGTGAGTTCCACTTGGTAAAAATAGTAAAAGTAAAATTGAAATATCTAATGGGAAAATGGAGGAAGCATGTACCTATCAGCTTAATTTCAATAAAATACAAGTATTCGTTCAATTTTTCTTTTCAACATTACCATGTTAATGGTAGAGCTCTCGTTGTCGCATTTACTTTTAAATTTGTAATCCCTCCGTCCACCAAAAGTAGTCTCGACTGCACGGATTTTGAACTGTCATTCTTGTACTGTAGAACATTGCACGAAGAAGATACAAGAGAGAAGGGAGGGCTAACACGGCTGCAATTCTTCGTGATAGTATTCACAACAAGCTTCGCATACTACGTGGTCCCAGCTTACTTCTTCCCCACAATATCCTCCATCTCCCTCCTCTGCTACATCGGGAAGGACTCCATCTTGATGCAGCAGCTTGGCTCCGGCCTCCACGGCATGGGAATCGGGTCCTTCGCCTTCGACTGGGCCACCGTCAGCTTCATAGGCGACCCCATCGCCACCCCCGGCTTCGCCATCATCAACGTCGTCGTCGGCTTCATCCTCGTCATGTATGTCGTAACGCCCATCACATACTTCAACAACATCTACCAGGCCAGGAAGTTCCCCTTCTTCTCCTCCGGCACTTTTGATGACACTGGCATGAAATACAACATCTCTCGCGTCCTCAACGAGGCCACCTTCTCCTTCGACGTCGCTGGCTACGAGGCCTACAGCAAGCTTCATCTCAGCGCCTTCTTCGCCTTCACTTACGGCATCGGATTCGCTATGCTCTCCGCCACCATCGTGCACGTCGCGCTCTATCATGGAAAGTATGTCAATCATAAAAAGTGAACATTGAGGTTCTGTTTGGTAGAGTAGATAACTATTCTTATCATATTTTGTCTTGTCTATCTTAACTATATAATGAAATTGTTGTGTGGGTCCAGAACAATTTGGACACTATGGACGAAAACAAAGAGCAAATTCAAGTTAGACGTGCACACAAGATTAATGAAGAAGAACTATGAATCTGTGCCGGACTGGTGGTTCCACTCCATCCTTGCTCTAGTGTTCGGGTTGTCTCTTTTTGCTTGTGAAGGTTTCGGAAAGCAGCTTCAGCTTCCATGGTGGGGGCTTATACTGGCGTGCGCGATGGCCTTCTTCTTCACTCTACCGGTCGGCATAATCCAAGCCACAACCAACATGGTATGTATAACCAAATCTCACTCTATTAAAACCCCTTCTTGTCTTACATTGATAAATTGGTGATACTGACTCCTCTATAAATGTGTTTTATAATGGATAACCTTATTCTTACTAGTAACAGGAGTGAGTAGGGGTGAGCAAAAAAACTAAAAATCGAATATCCGAACCGAACCAAACCAAAATTTTGAAATTCGGTTCGGTTTTTTTGGTTTTTCGGTTCGATTAGGTTTTAAAAATAAAAAAATTCGGTTTTTAGGTTCGGTTCGGTTCTAAAAAAACCGAAAAACCGAATTATATTTAAATATAATATTATATATTTATTCTAATAATTTAATATATTATATCATATATAATATATATTCTTTTAATATATTTTATATCATATATTTGCGTATTGCAGCAAATCGGGTTGAATGTGATCACAGAGATGCTTATAGGCTTCATATACCCGGGAAAGCCACTTGCGAACGTAGCTTTCAAGACGTACGGCTACATAAGCATGGCGCAAGCCATAACTTTCCTTTCGGATTTCAAATTAGGCCACTACATGAAGATCCCGCCCAAATCCATGTTCGTGGCTCAGCTGGTGGGCACAGTGGTGGCCTCGTCCGTCTACTTCGGAACCGCATGGTGGCTCCTATCAACAATCAACCACATCTGCGACGCGGCCGCCCTGCCCGAGGGCAGCCCCTGGACCTGCCCGGGCGACAACGTGTTCTACAACTCGTCCATCATCTGGGGAGTCATCGGCCCGCTGAGGATGTTCACGAGCAAGGGCGTGTACGGGCTGCTGAACTGGTGGTTCCTGGTGGGGGCGGTGGCGCCGCTGCCGGCCTACTTCCTGAGCCGGAGGTACCCGGAGAAGAAGTGGCTGAGGATGATCAACGTGCCGCTTATCCTGGGGGCGACGGCGAGCATGCCGCCAGCGAGGTCGGTGAACTACGTGATGTGGGGAGCAGTGGGGGTGTATTTCAATGTGTACGTGTATCGGGTGAACAAGCGGTGGTGGGCGAGGTATGCGTATGTGATGTCTGCGGCGATCAATGCTGGGATTGCGTTTATGGCTATTGTGATGTACTTCGCCCTGCAGTCGTGTGATATCTCTATTAATTGGTGGGGATTGGATATTGACGACCATTGTCCCTTGGCCTCGTGCCCCACCGCGCCTGGTGTCGCCGTTGAAGGTTGCCCGGTGCACTGATGCTTTTTTTTATTATTATTTATATTTATATGAGTATTTATTGATTAATGCCATTACTATTTACTTGGGGTAATGAATGTTGTTTCTTCTGGATATCTTGGTTTCTACTTTTTTCTGTAAATACAGTTTATTGAATCAGAAACATCTGATTCTTCATCGTTTTTACTTCCAATCCTCCATAAAAAAAATCATTTTTAATTGTCTTATAACAACCATTGTTAATGTTTTGTGTTGGAGAAGATTTGGACATTCATGCTCATAAACATGAGATTTTGGCTCTTTCATTGCATATCTACTCATATTGCCACCTCATATTTAATCGTTCAAACATTGAGAGTTCAAATCGTCCTTTTTTTTTTGCACACTCAAATTGAAATTAGCCGGTTTCACATTCAATCAATGGTACTGTTATATTTTGTGTGTTTTGACCTCTTGATGTATGGAATTACTTTTAACAATGAAAATAACTTGTTAAAATCATGTACTACTCCCTCAATTTCAGAGTAATGAAGTCATTTTGTCATTTTGGTATGTTCCATAGTAGTGAAGTCATTTCCCTTTTTAGTAAACTCAACACATTTCTTCCCACTTACTTTACTCTCTCTTACTTTATTCTCTCATCGTCTCTCTACCTTCTTCATTTTCTACTTTATTCATCATTTACTTAATTCACTTAACACAATTTTTCTTAATCTCTGCGCCGAAATGAAATGCATCTACTATTATGGAACGGAGAGAGTACTATTTTAAAGTATCAAGTTTAAACTAAGAAATTATATGCACCTTTTGATTGAAGAAAAATACTCACCTATATAGAACATCCAAAATGTGAAACAATGTACTTGTAGCCATTGCTTGTAAGAGTAAACTAAAATGTGAAACAATGTACTTGTTGTAGTTATTGCTTGTAAGAAGAGTGAACTGAATATTATTACTTTCACCCATTCTTAATGAATTTTATTAGTACTACTACTTTTTGGATATTGATATAATATCATTGAAATAATTTTTATGCTATTTCATTACATTTTGGCCGTTCTTCAATTTTGTCTATTTCATGACATTTTTGCCATTTCTTCAATTTTGTCTCAACTGGAATTTTTGTCCATTGATTATATCTTTTATTTAGAAAATACTTCAAACAATATTAAGCTATTCACATAATAACTTCATTGTGATTTTGAATTTTGAGAAAAAAAATATTTTTCTTTTTTCGTTCCTCTTTCAATTTCTTATGATGTCTCACTCTATATACTATGCGCCTATAATCGTGTGCAAAGATTAACATTAGAAAGAAAAGATAATTATATGAATTGAAATATAAATAAATACTAGCTAGTATTTCACTCCTGAATCAGTCCAACATATCTACCACGTCTTAAATTATGTGTGTATTGGTCTATTTTTTTTTAAAAAAAAAAGTGGAGTATATTGAAGATAAAAATGTGTGACACTAGTTATTGTATATATAGCTATAACAAAATTTCTATTTATTAAAAGGATAAACTGCAAAATAGTATCTTGTAAAAATAAATATCATCAGAGGTATATAGATAAAAGTTTGTTTTCATTTAAGATATTTTGTCTCTAATTTCATACTTTCTTGCTATTTCTTTACTTTTTGTCTTAAAGTGATTTAATGCATCTAAATTATTGTTTCTCTATTCTTATTTATTTATGATTTATATCCTTCTCACAGTGCTACACTAATTATTACTACTAGTAATATTATTAGTATCTGTTATATTTGCTATAACAAAATGACTATATTATTAAAAATGGCCTTTAGTTGTACATGTTATATTTGACAGATTCTTGAGATCAACAAAATCCACTTTACTCATAACTGCATTTCAACCATTTCTCGTATACATTAATTAATATCATAAATTATTTGCTAAGAAACAATCCCAAGTTTCTGAAACTCTCAATCCACTACAAGATTTATTCATGTAGTCCCCACAAACAATTAATTTAATGTATATTTTCATCAAAACAAGGTGATCAGCTTTTGTTTTCAATCAATTTCTGTACCAGCAGTTGGAAAACTCCATTTCAAGAACTTTTATTTAATATCTGTTAACCTTTCGTTAAATTTCAACTAACATTTTCCTTTATAATTGCACTACAATTCTATAATTTTTTTGGTTTTGGTTTCTCAATTCTATTTCACAAATGCATTTATGGGCTTTCTCAATTCTCTCTTGGGAAAACATTCCAGAAGATTTATTAAGAGAAGAGAGAGTGATGCCGGCGAAGCAGGTCTCTTCTTTTTCTTGATTGTTCCATTCATGATTTGTATGAAAACTTTTAAATATGTTGAATCACTTAGCTTTGTGTATGCTAATAAACATCTGAAACCTAGATATGTATAAACTTGATTTATTGTATGTTTTGATTAGGGAAATATAAATTGTGATTGCATTAGTTCTAATGATTGAAGTCATCTTTTTAGATAACTACCTAAATGGAATCTCATGTTCAAATTTCTGGTTCAGCATTTATGCTATTTACATAAGGGATTATACTGAATTTGGCATTTTATCAGATTTAGATTTCCTAGTATTAAGAATTTTAGATAGTTGGGTTACTTGTTATACCTATATCATCTTATTTTACGTCTCCTGGTGCCGTTAACCAGGACGTGCATTGGAAGAACTCAGAAGCTCTCTTTATCATGAGCTCCGGACTACAGAAGGAGCAAAGCGCCAACAACAGCGCTTTTGTGGTCCAGTTGTTGCAATGACATTCAATTTAATGGTTTCTGTTGGCATAATCCTTGGAAACAAAATGGTGTGCATTTCACTCCTTTACTATGTTGTAGAATTCTCAGTTATATATAAACTGCAATGGGATAATAAGTCATTCAGGCACAATGTAGCTTTTTTTCAGCACTATTTTCGTCTGTTCATGCCTCTGCACATCTTATTTAGCTGCATCGGATATGTTAGGATTAGGCAGCGGTTTATTTATTTTGGAGGCTCAGAACTTGATCCACTACGCGACTGCTTGGGTTCTACTAGCTATTTTCAAGGCACTCTCGTTGCTCCCAACCTCTCCACCGTCTAAATCCACACCCTTCTCGTCATTGTTTTCTCTAGGCACTGTCATGGCTTTCACCTCTGGGCTTACGAACACGATCTTGAAGCATAACAGGTCCTTATCCAACCACTATATTTGTTCTGTTTTTCTCTGTTTCCATTAGGCCCTCCTCATTCATTGTGCAGTGTTGGTTTCTACCAGATGGCGAAAATTGCCGTCACTCCAACCATTGTTGCAGCAGAATTCATTCTTTTCCAAAAGATGATATCGTTTAGCTAGGTAACCATCAATCGCAGTTTCATGTTATTATACTATCTGATTTTGGAGACGGAGAGACATTTACAGTTGAAACGACCCATATTTAGGTCGCTGCCCTCGTTGTTGTTTCATTCGGTGTGGCTGTTGCAACTGTTACAGACTTAGAGTTCAACGTGTTCGGTGCTTGTATAGCAATCTCATGGATAGTTCCAAGCGCCATTAACAAGATATTGTGGTCTAGTTTGCAGCAGCAGGGGAATTGGACAGCTCTAGCGTAAGTTACCACATTTTGCAACGATCAACCACAGTTTTATCGAAAATATGTTGTTTGATACAGTAGGTTGATGTGGAAGACAACCCCAGTGACAGTCTTCTTCTTGGTAACACTCATGCCATGGTTAGACCCTCCAGGAGTGTTGTCTTTCAAGTGGGACGCCACAAACATAACCGCGATAATGATATCAGCTTTGCTCGGGTTCCTTTTGCAATGGTCGGGAGCTCTGGCACTCGGGTACTAACTCTCCTATTTTGACTCTTGTTTGATTTTGGCATTGTTGAGCTTCTGGTTTGTGTGCAGGGCAACTTCAGCAACATCACACGTGGTGCTCGGGCAGTTTAAGACGTGCGTTATCCTCCTGGGAGGGTATATGCTGTTCGGTTCTGATCCAGGATTTGTGAGCATTGTTGGTGCTGTGATGGCCCTTTCCGGGATGTCTGTCTACACGTCACTTAATCTGAGGGAGTCGCGCAACAAGGCGGCTCTGCTTCCCAACCATAACTTATCGTCCGCTACCAAAACCAAAAGTGAGCAAGACAAACCATTACTCGTCGAGGATAAACCACCCATTGCACAACCCCTTTGCAACTCATCTTCTCCTTTCTTGTTTTCTGACATGTTTTTGAGGCTTTTCATGTATGAGCTCAACTCAAATATTACTTGATTTTCATCTACATTTGTACAGATTTTAGCAGTAAACAACATCAATCTCTATGTAGTTGTTACTATAATATTATTCAGCAAGATAAAGGTGTAATAATATCCATTTTCATACAACAATCCTTCTCACATTCATGTTTATATAAATTTACACTAACTCTTTCTTTGTCAAAACTCAAATTTGTTTACTTGGACATCTTCGATCCTATGATGGACATCATTAACAAGCCCACCAATTTGGTGAGCTAAGAGCATCCGCAACGGTGAGCATGACGTTGTCCGTCCGTCCGTGCCAGCGGCACGGCACCGCTGTCTCGGCTTTGCTCGATGCATCGAGCACGTCCGTGCCAGCGAACAGCTGACGTGGCTCGTTCTAATTGGCCAACGCCATTTCCGTTGAAATTAATTTTTTTAAAAAAAATCAAAAATAATACCAAAAATTAAAAATATATATTTTCAGAATCCCAAAAATCTGGCTGTTTTTTTACCGTTTTTCTGGATTTTTTTTTATTATTATCCCCAAAATCGTCTATAAATACACACATTCATCATCCATTTTTCACATAAAATCATCTCTCATTCATATTTTTTCATACAACTTATATCTACATCTTCCTCTCTCACTCAAACCCTCAAATGGATTTCACCCATCTTATTGCGGAAGAGGAGCGCGAAGAATAAGAATACTATAAACAACATCGTGCCGCCTATGAAGCCTATGTCGCAGCGAATACCCCCACCCCTCCTCCTCAACCAACTAGATCAACTCGCCGATACATCCATCATGACCGGGAGGGAGCCAACGAAAGGCTCATTGCCGACTATTTTTCCGACCAACCGCGGTTTCCGGAAGATTACTTTCGGCGCTGTTTTCGCATGTCAAAACGCTTGTTTATGCGTATTGTCAACACATTGTCCGCCCGTGTTGAATACTTTCAAACAAATACAGACGCAGCCGGTCGGCAAAGTCTCACGGCGTTGCAGAAGTGTACGTGTGCCACCCGACAACTTGCTACTGGGCAAACGGCTGACCTCTTCGACGAGTATTTGCATGTCGGTGAGTCCACTGAAATCTTTTGCCTTAAAATTTTTTGCGAAGGCATTCGTTCAGCTTTCGGAGATGAATTCCTTCGGGCACCCACCACCGATGATTGCCAACGGTTGCTTCCTCTTCACGAAACAGTCCATGGTTTTCCCGGTATGCTTGGCAGCATTGACTGCATGCATTGGAGGTGGAAGAATTGCCCGACTGCTTGGAGGGGGCAACACTTAAGCGGCCACAAAGGCGGCGACCCAACACTTATCCTTGAAGCGGTCGCCGACTACCGCCTATGGATTTGACATGCATATTTCGGTGTTGTCGGATCCAACAACGACTTGAACGTGCTCTATTCTTCACCATTCTTCAATGATGTGTTGAATGGTGTAGCACCGGCGATCGACTACACCGTCAACGGAAATACATACCACATGGGTTACTATCTCGCCGATAGTATCTACCCAAGGTGGTCGACTTTCGTGAAGACGCTCAGCAACCCGCAAGACCCGAGACGGGTTTTTTTTACGCAACGTCAAGAGTCCGCTTGTAAAGACGTTGAAAGAGCTTTCAGGGTCCTTCAAGCCCGATTCAACATTGTGAAGGCCCCGTCTCGGTTGTGGTACGTGAAAATATCACCGACATCATGTACACGTGTATTATCTTGCACAACATGATTATAGTCGACGATGGACCGACGACGACTAGCTTTTACGACGAGGATGAAGTCGGAAGCTCAACATCATTGTTTTAACGAGTTTTCTCTCTATCTTAATTTATGTACAAGATCAACAACATAAAATGAGTAACGCGAGTGGTAGTAGTGGTGGTAGTGGTGGTGGGGATGCTGAGGAGTACGAACGACAAATGAATGAAGAGTTGGAGGCCTATACGTCTAGTGAGATAAATCGGCTGATACAAAGGGCCTTGCAGCCTGCGGTACCTCGACCTCGACCCGTTGTCCACTGTCGAGCAGTGATTGAACGGGATCACGTAGCTGCACATCAGCGGCTATATGGAGACTACTTCGCACATGAGCGGCGGTTTAACGCCAATCTTTTTCAGGCGGCGTTTTAGGATGAGCAGGGCCATGTTATTGCGTATTGTTGACGCTTTAGAGCATCGATATCTGTGTTTCCGCTTCAGGCACGATGCGGCTGGTAGACCCGGCCACACACCTATTCAAAAGTGCACTGCGGCAATCAGGCAGTTGGCCTACGGAGGCGCGGCAGACATGTGGGACGAGTACCTCCACATCGGTGAGACGACTGCCCTTGAATGTATGAAGTATTTCTGTCAGGGCGTGGTTGAAATATTCCGTGATCAGTACCTTCGAAGCCCTACCCCCGAAGACTGCCAGGACCTGATACAGATGCACGGGGAGAAGCATGGGTTCCCGAGTATGTTAGACAACATAGATTGTATGCATTGGGAGTAGAAGAACTGTCCCGCTGCCTGGAAGGGGTTCTACACGACCGGCTATAAGGGAAAGAATCCTACGATGATCCTCGAGGCCGTAGCTGATTACCGGTTGTGGATTTGGCATGCGTATTTTGGGGTAGCCGGGTCGAACAACGACCTCAACGTCCTCAACTCGTCGTCCCTTTTCAACGAGCAGTGCCAGGGCGTCGGTCCGACCATCAATTTTGTCGCCAACGACAACTGACATGATGTGGGCTACTACTTGGCGGATGGGATATACCCTTGGTGGCCCGTCTTTGTGAAGACGATCAGATGTGCATCAGATGAGAGGAAGACCTACTTTGCGGAACAGCAGGAGTCGGCGCGCAAGGACGTGGAACGCGCATTTGGTGTGCTCCAGTCTCGATGGGCGGCAATTAGGGGTCCAACGCGTTTGTGGCATGTCGACTGCATTGCTGATATAATGTACGCCTGTATTATCATGCACAACATGATTGTCGAAGATGAAGGTGTACAGCTGACTAGTTGGGTCAACGACGATAATGAAGCCGGTCCAAGCCACGGCGTGGCCGCCCCCAACGTACGAAGTGGGGTACCTCACGATGAAGTCGGCCGCCTCCAAGCACATGCCGACATGCGCCAAGTGGATGCTCATATTCGACTCCAAAAGAATTTAATTGAAGAGTTGTGGGCGCGGAGGACTGCACGACGTTAGTTTTTTTTTTTAATTATGTAATTTTTTGTAATCTACCTTTTTTTAATCATGTAATTTTTTTTAATTAATGTACCTTTTTTAAATTAAATATTATTATTGATTTTTCTCGTATTTGTGTCGTAAATTTAATTTCGTATTTTGTGTGAGTGTTAATTATTTGTTTTTTATAATTTTGTTTATTGTGGCTAGCCATATTACTTATCCAGTTACTTGTCCTGATGATGTGACAGAAGAAGTTTTTAGTACTATTGATGTGGCATGAGAAGTTTATGGGTAGGCTATGGCTATGGCTGGCATATTGCTATTGGAGATGCTCTTAAAGATTTTTCAATATGATTGTGTCATTTTTCATTTTTCATTTTTCATTTTTCATTTTTCATGTTTCGTTTTTCCTTTTGTTATTAAAGTCGTTGGGGTAGACCGGGACCCACGTGCAAATCACGCTAACCAAGCTAATTATGAAATGCGTCGATAGAAGGATCTAGAAACCCTAGAATACTCACTATATAACTTCCCGCTTGCTCAATTTCTCTCCTCAATTCTTTCACAACGATTCTTCCACTCCAACCCTAGCTCCCTTCGTGTTCATCTCGCATCCCTTCTTTTCTCGCAGAGAGTTACAGCGATGTCGGAGACCGAGACGTTTGCTTTCCAGGCTGAGATCAATCAGCTTCTCAGTCTGATAATTAACACCTTCTACAGCAACAAGGAGATCTTTCTTCGTGAGCTCATCAGTAACTCCTCAGATGTAAGTCACCGTTTCTCTCATCCGTATGCTTTTCGTTTTTACAGATCTCGACATAGTAGCATGATTTTGTTTTGATGTTTATTGTTAATCTGTAGACATTTTTACCTGATGCCTTTTTTTATCCGCCGCTTTTGAATTTATTTGAACTGTCGCTGTTTGTAGAACAATTTAATAGGCTAGAGCGTGATTCGTGGCATGTTGAATTGATATGTAATTATGCTCTGGTGTAGTGTTTTCTATGCGTCGGTTTTGAATGCATTTGAACCGTCGGTATTTGTAAATCAATTTTGTAGGCTAATGCGTGATTTTGGCATATTGATTTGGCATATAATTATGCTCCAGTGTAATTTTTATAGCATGAATAATGTCCTTTTTTATACTAATTGGTAAAACTTGTTGAAGTAGCATTAAGTGATTAGTTCTAGATTGCTACTGTGTTCACTATCGATTCCTCATTTTTTATGTATTTAAGGCATGAACTAGTACTAGTATATGTTTATTTTGGTACAGTTTTGTGTATTTAATTGCAATGTTTTTTGCATTAGTGGAGTTTTGTGTGGTGTTCTGCATGTTGTCATGTAGATTCTAAGTGTTTGAATTATGAATTGTAGCAGTATTTGATTTGATTGCTTAACAATGGGGGTTGATATACAGGCTCTGGATAAGATTCGATTTGAGAGTTTGACTGACAAAAGCAAGCTCGATGGCCAGCCAGAGTTTTTCATCCACATCATTCCGGACAAGACCAATAACTCACTGACCATTGTTGACAGTGGTATTGGTATGACCAAGGCTGGTGAGTGTTTTTGTAAATTTGCTTGTTGGTTTATTCTTAATTTGTTTTGTTCCATTGTGGATTACTTACCATGTATTTGGTTTTCATAAGATTTGGTGAACAATCTTGGTACGATTGCAAGATCTGGAACCAAGGAATTCATGGAAGCCCTTGCTGCTGGTGCTGATGTAAGCATGATTGGGCAATTCGGTGTTGGTTTCTACTCAGCTTACTTGGTTGCTGAGAAGGTTATCGTCACAACGAAGCACAATGATGATGAACAGTATGTCTGGGAGTCCCAAGCCGGAGGCTCTTTTACTGTCACTAGAGACACATCTGGTGAGCCCCTAGGCAGGGGTACTAAGATGACTCTCTATTTGAAAGAGGACCAGCTTGAGTATCTGGAAGAGCGAAGGTTGAAGGACTTGATTAAAAAGCACTCTGAGTTTATCAGCTATCCAATCTCTCTTTGGGTTGAGAAGACAACTGAGAAGGAAATTTCTGATGATGAGGACGAGGAGGAGAAGAAGGACGAGGAAGGAGATGTTGAGGAAGTAGACGAGGAGAAGGAGAAAGCTGAGAAGAAAAAGAAGAAGATCAAGGAGGTTTCTCATGAATGGGACTTGGTGAACAAACAGAAACCTATCTGGATGAGGAAGCCTGAGGAAATTACTAAGGAGGAGTACTCTGCTTTCTACAAGAGCCTTACAAACGACTGGGAGGAGCATTTGGCTGTGAAGCACTTCTCTGTTGAGGGGCAGCTTGAATTCAAGGCTGTCCTATTTGTTCCTAAGAGGGCACCTTTTGACCTCTTTGACAACAAGAAGAAACCCAACAACATCAAGCTCTATGTCCGTCGTGTTTTCATCATGGACAACTGTGAGGACTTGATCCCTGAGTATCTGTCCTTTGTCAAGGGTATTGTGGACTCAGAGGATTTGCCTCTCAACATCTCCCGTGAGATGTTGCAGCAGAACAAAATCCTCAAGGTTATTCGCAAGAATCTGGTGAAGAAGTGCATTGAGCTCTTCTTTGAGATTGCTGAGAACAAGGAGGACTACAACAAGTTCTACGAGGCCTTCTCAAAGAACCTGAAGCTTGGTATCCACGAGGATTCTCAAAACAAGGCAAAGATCGCTGAGTTGCTGAGGTACCACTCAACCAAGAGTGGTGATGAGATGACCAGCCTGAAGGACTATGTCACCAGGATGAAGGAGGGACAGAGTGATATCTTCTACATCACTGGTGAGAGCAAAAAGGCTGTTGAGAACTCCCCCTTCCTTGAAAGGCTGAAGAAGAAGGGATATGAAGTCTTGTACATGGTGGATGCCATCGATGAGTATGCTGTTGGTCAGTTGAAGGAGTTTGAGGGTAAGAAGCTGGTTTCTGCTACCAAGGAAGGCCTGAAGCTTGACGAGAGCGAAGATGAGAAGGCAAAGAAGGAAGAACTGGTGAAGAAGTTTGAGGGTCTGTGCAAGCTGATCAAGGATGTGCTTGGAGACAAGGTTGAGAAGGTTATTGTCTCTGACCGCGTTGTCGACTCCCCCTGCTGTCTGGTCACTGGAGAATACGGATGGACTGCCAACATGGAGAGGATCATGAAGGCCCAAGCTTTGAGGGACTCGAGCATGGCTGGATATATGTCTAGCAAGAAGACTATGGAGATAAACCCTGAGAACCCCATCATGGAGGAGCTGAGGAAGAGGGCTGATGCTGACAAGAATGACAAGTCTGTCAAGGACTTGGTTATGCTTCTCTTTGAGACTGCCCTGCTCACCTCTGGCTTCAGCCTCGATGAGCCCAACACATTTGGCAACAGGATCCACAGGATGTTGAAGCTTGGATTGAGCATTGATGATGATGCTACTGAAGCTGATGTTGATATGCCATCTTTGGAGGAAGCTGATGCTGAAGCTGACGGCAGCAAGATGGAGGAGGTCGACTAAACCTTGCAGCCTGGGCGGAGGTTGTCTTTACTTTTCTGGTTTAATGGATTTAAAGATTTTGTGTTTTTTCCCATATCTACTTTAGAACTGCTTTTGTTTACCCGGTACCTTTTTTTTTGGATGCGGCTAATAGACTGAATTGATCTATCGTCTAGTAATTAGTGTTTTGAGCTTCTGGGTGACATTCGTGTTTTTATTTAATTTCATGCGTATATATTTTTGCTTTGCTTTGCTTTGCTTTCTCTGAGATTGAATTGCCAAAATACTGAAATGCAGGTTAAGTTACAAAATCTTCATGTGGTTGAAATGTCTTTTAAAAGAGATTTCAAAATTTGGGATAAATTTCTGCATTGTTCAGTTTTTGAGATTATACTTGTATGCCTTAATTGTATATTTTGAGGCTTGCAAATTAAATTCCAAAAACTAAAATGCGTGCGAATTTAATCTCTCATATATTTCGATACCCTTCCTTGGAAAATCATGAATCTACTAAAACTAACGCTACTAGTAATAGCCGAATGCAATTTTTTATACCAGGCAATTTCTTAAAAGAACATTCCTGAAGTGATTACTAAGAGCATCTCCTATGGCGCCCCTCCGGTAGGACGTCCGGTCGGACACCGGGAAGGGCGACGGGACGTCCGCCGTTGGGAGGTCGGAGGTCGGATACGGACGTCCCGTGAGGACGTCGGGTGTCCTCGGACGTCCCGGGGACGGGCGGGTGGACGGGCGCCACTGTGGCGAAGGTCGGACGTCCCGGTCGGACGTCCGATATTTGATTTTTTTTTTTTTAAATTCTATATATACGGCTCGTTGAACTTCATTTCATTTGCACCACTTGTGTTAACAAGTTTCTCTCTTCTTTTACTACAAATTTCATTTCTACTTAATGGAGAACGATAGGAACTCCCCGGCCACGAGCGAGTCGCAGACTCCGGCGTTTCCCATAGATCTGGAGGGAAACGTTAGCGGAAGTGCGTCAACGGTTCCGGGAATGTCGGGGATGGGTGGGATGGGTGGAATGGGTGGAATGGGTGGGATGATGTCCCCTTATATGTACAATTGGATGGGTGGTATGGGGGGTATGACCCCAAATATGATGATGCCGGGTATGGGGATGGGGGGCATGACCCCAAATATGATGGGTATGGGTGGGATGATACCGGGGATGATGCCGGGGGTGATGCCCGGGATGATGCAGGGGATGATGCCGGGGATGATGCCTGGGGGAGGGGGTGGCAGGGGTCGGACGAAGATCAACGCTTCCGGTGAATACAGCAGCAGTGCTGGTTCGCACGAGCTCCCAGAAGCCGATGAGGTTTCCCCGCTACCTCAATCAGACGCTCGCCGTCGTCGTCGCCCGGTTGGGCAAAAAGCAGCGCAGCGGAGGGGTCGGGGAAGCAGCAGCGGAAGCGGGTCGTTCGAGGTCGAATCGGGGGCCCCTGCTGAATCGGAAGATTTCAACCGCCTCGCCCGCGCACAAATAACCCAAAATTATATCCGGACCATGCATAGGTGGCATGGCGCGACCGATGCGACGTACAAGAGGATGCTGAAGGAAATCATCGATGGATGTCGGCGCGATTTGGGGATGCCACCCATTGGAGATGATGGCGCCGAGATAAGCGGAGGGGACGACGGGCCCGGCACGGGCGACGGGGGCGGCACTGGTAGCGGCGACGGCACGGGCGACGAGGACAGTGCGGAGTGAGCCGGGGATGTTGGACTATGTATTTTTTTTTCATGATTATGTATTTTTCTTTTTTTCCTAAATTTGTTTTTTTTTTTTTATGTTTTATGACTTTGTATGTTTGCCCTTTTCAAGTATTTCCCGTAATTTTTCCGTATTTTGCTTTCCCGTACTTTTTGTTTATGTTAAAATTAAATTATTGTGATTTTTTTAATTGCGGGATGTCCTAGTGGGAATGGCGATGGAAAGGGCGGATATGCAGGGGATGTCCTAGTGATGTGGCAGTGGGGTGGGATGTCCTAGTGACGTGGCAGGAGGTGTTTTTGGGATGTCCTAGTGGATGTCCGAGTGGGATGTCCGCCCACTGGAGATGCTCTAACCATGTTAGGTTCCTCATTCAAGCTCGCTCAGTTCACAACTGCCTTAAACAGTGAACCGCCACCGTTGGGATCTTCACTTTCAAATAGCCGGTTACACTTGCACACAATTTAACCGCTCCAGGTAGTGCTGCTAATTTTCGACACCCAAGCAATACATAAATACACATGAAATTAATGGGTTTAAGTTAAGTTATATACTTATTGGATTTGTGGACCGGTTAAGAATCGGATAATTTTAGGTTCGTTTTGGATTGAATTTGGGTAATCCATTAAAAAAACATTACAATTATTATTTTAATTATATTTGAAAAAAATTATTCATAAGTTTTATTTTCTAGGTTCCAGTAAATCAGGTTCAAGTTATCGAATCTGATTTTTATCGTGTAAATCATTTTTATCGTGTAACATCAGATTTTAATTGTGTGGTATTAAGTTTAGTTTGTTATTGTGTTGTTCTCATATTGTTTCATACCGTGTAGTTAACAAGTTCATGTCGTATGTGGGACATGTTCAGGTTTGAAGGTAGCGTCGGGTTCGCGTGCAGGTTTACAATTTTCTTATCTGGTCGAGTCAAAGTTAGGTTTTATCGGGCTAGAGATGCCAACGGTTCCGGAATCGGTGGTTACGGTTCAGAACCACCGGTTCCGGTTTTGGAAATTGTCGAACTGGAACCAAACTGCTAGGGTGTTTTGCGGTTCCTGTTCCAAAACCACCGGTTTCAGTTTCGGTTCCGAACCGCTGGTTTCAGTTTTGGTTCCAAACAGCCGATTTTCAGCGTTTTTTTGAGATTATGGCTCGATTTCAGCTCTGGAATTTTGGAACCTGAACCGACTCACCGGTGACAGTTTCAGTTCCACTTAAATCTTACTGTTCCGGTTCGGAACCGTAACCGATGGTTACAGTTTCACAGTTAACCATCCGAACTGTATACCTTGGGCATCTCTATAGTGGGCTAGCTCGTTATCAATTTGATATGATAACGACTCAACCTACGTGATTTGCCACCCAAATTCCAAATGTGCAACCACTACCTCCAATTTTTTTTTATAACACAAATTTATAACGAGAGAAAAGTGAAAGTACTAAAAATAGTGTTAGTAAATTGTAAAATCTACATTATTAATAATATTTAATTTTTTATAATTTTCTTTATAAAAATACATAATTTTAAGGGACGGAATAAAAATAAAAAAAATTTGCTACTCCATTTTTTTCAAATGAAATACTAAGAGCTTGTTAACCGTTATAATTATAAATTTATACTCCCTCCGTCCCGGGCTACTCGCTCCTTTTCTTTTCGGCACGGAGATTAAGGAATGAGTGTACAGGAAAGTCAAAAATGACGGCTGTAGGTGAAAATATTTACTAAAAATGGAAAGAGTGCAAGTAACTTGGGACGCCCAAAAAGGAAATAAGTGCGAGTAGCTTGGGACGGAGGGAGTACTATTTTTGACTATAAATCACAATTGCACTCTCAAAAAATACTTTATTTGTGCTATTTTCTAGAGATCTAAACTTTCAAGATCCTAAAAGCATCCACAATAGTGTTTTCTGGAGAGACAACGCGCCCCCGCCACGTGGCATGCTGCCGCGCTCCCAACTACGCGGCTTGCGAGTGGGCGTCGATTTTATGACAATTTTTTTTATTTTTAAAAAAATCAAAAAAAAAAAAAAATTAATGAATAAAGTACCAAAAAAATATCTTCCATTTTTCTCTATAATTTTTTTTGCATTCTTAATTGATGTAAGTCTAGAGGCAGGGGATGAGGCAGACTAAACCAAGCGACCCAAATTTCCATAACTCTTTCAATGTGAATGTTGTTAGCCGTTGTGACGACTGACACTTCTCGTATGGCGCGGTCAGAACAAGTGGCACATCACCAACAATTGCGCACCTCGTGTCTTATTTGAACACGCTACCACCGCCATCACCGTCGGAAGAGTAATTTTTAGGATTTTAATTATTTAATTTTTAGGATTTAAATCATGGAACTTTAAATATTTATAATTTAAATTATTTAAGTTTTAATAATTAGGAATTTGTAATGCCATTTTTGATTTTTTTATAGTGTTTTACTATTGAAATATTATTATTAATTGTATTTTTAAATTGAAGAATATAACAATCCTCTGAATAGTTAAGGAATGAGATGCATTATTGTATGTGCGGTCTCTTAGTTAAGAGATTGAATAAAAAATGGTTAAAATTAGTAGGAGCCATTGAAGAGTTATGAGATGGATCTCTGCAGAGATCCCGAAACTAACTACGGTTGTGGATATTCTAAGGGCATCCTCAATGACTCCATAAACTAAGGACTGAATGTCATATAGGAGTACTATTCATGGACCCAGGCCAAATTTCGCTAATTTTTTATTTAATTCCTTAACTGAAGAATAATACCTCAAATAATCCATTCCATTTTCATTAACTATTCATAGATCCTACTATTTTAGTACATCAATTTAAAAATACAATCAACATAAAAACATTTCGTTAAAAAAATAAAAAAATAACATTACAAATTCCTAAAAATTTAAAATTACATACTTTAAAATTTAAATCCTAAAAAAAACTCACATAAATTACTCCACCCGTCTTACCCTAAGTGACACATTTTCATTATTTGAATGTCTCATTCTAAATGACACATTTCTTAAAATAGAAAATCAATCTCTCTTACTATATTATCTCCACTAAACTCACAAAACAACACTACACAAAATCTCATGTCGAAAAGCAAATGCACCACTTAGAGTGGGACAGATGAAGTATATAATTTAAAATCATAATTTAAAATTTTCATACTTTTTAATATATATTTTCCAATTTTTTTTGTTTTTGAATATTTTTCATTTAAAAAAAAATTCCAACGGTGCAAAGATGTCCATTCGGAGGGGGCAAGCGGGCTCCACCGCCCGCCCACACCATGCCACATGCGCTGGCGCATCTTTCCGCTAGATCGAGTGGTGCTCTCTGCGAAGGAATGGACGTAATTCCATCGGAATGCTCGCAACAGTGTCCCTGCTGATGCTATAATATTTGAGGCAGAGATTCGAGAAATAAATTGTTAGTTCTACGAGCATGAAAATTTTAGAAAATTAACATTTTGGCATATGATTTCGTCCATTAATTAGATGCAGTTATAACTTTGTATCGGAATCGTGCAATTTTGTTTCTAACGTCAAATCTTGATATCATCATCATTAGTGTGTTTACCTCGCACTATCGTCTGTATCGTGCAATTAGGTCTGTAATTCACGTATGACATAAATAGCTAATAGTGTTAAGAGTTCCTCACATAAATATTACTGTATTTGGTTCAGCTTATTACTCTATAATTTACCTCGCACTATTGTCTGTATCGAATTACATATTTTCAGAGAATAAAAAATTAATTTTAATTATAATATTAAAATTTAATAGGTCATTTTGTGTTTCTATTCCAAATCAAATGGAGTAGGTGAAAAAATAAGCGCCATGGCACGGTCGAATTTGAACAACCGCGCCAGCTTCCAAAATGAAGCTTCATCGTAGCCGTCGATGACCCAATCATCAACGGACAAATCAAGACCATCTAAAATCGCGTGGATCTCAATCCACAGCCGTAGATAACACCCCAAATCCAACGGCAACCCCCAAAATAAATCAGTGTATAAATACTCGTCGTCCCAATGCACTCTTCACTCACATACGCTCTCTCCACAAAATATCTTCATCGCATTGCAGTGCTGAATCTAGGGTTTGAAAATGTCGGGAAGAGGAAAGGGGGGCAAGGGTTTGGGGAAAGGCGGAGCCAAGCGCCACAGGAAGGTGCTTCGCGACAACATCCAGGGCATCACGAAGCCGGCGATTCGCCGCCTCGCTCGCCGTGGCGGCGTCAAGCGGATCAGCGGCCTCATCTACGAGGAGACCCGCGGCGTCCTCAAGATATTTCTGGAGAATGTCATCCGCGACGCCGTGACCTACACCGAGCACGCCCGCCGGAAAACGGTGACGGCGATGGATGTCGTCTATGCCCTGAAGAGGCAGGGCCGCACGCTCTACGGTTTCGGAGGCTGAGGGTTTTGTATATGCGTCAAATGTCTTTTCAATTTCAAACTTGAATTGGATGTAGAAATGTAGCAGTGCTAAGAGGTCCAAGGATTTTAGGTTCAATTCAATCTACTAGTTTTTGGGGTTTTGAAGGACATTGGCAACTATATCTAGCATATGGTATTGCTTTCGTTTGGTTCAATTCAATCCAATTTATATTTGCAAACTTCTTCAATTTGAAGGTTAAATTTGAAATTCTTGACGAAGGAAACGTCGAATAACCGCATTTGACATTATTTGATGCAACGATTTGTTATTTCTCTTGATACTTGGAGCACAGATATAAATTGATTATTTGACATTCTAATTGCTTAATTAATCCAATTAAGTTATTAACTTCTGTTTTTTCTTAATAAGTTATTAATAAAATCTACTTCTATAAGATTTGAATTCGTTTTAGTTAATTTGCATTCCAGGCTTCTAGCAGACGAAATAATTAGGATTGCATTAGTGGATACTTCAAAACCTCTTCAGCAGAATTGAAGTCAAATAGTGCGAGACAGATCCCCGAAATGGGCAGTCAAGGAATGAAAATGTATGAAATGGACATTCCCTCGTCTTATAAAAATACGTGCACTTTCTATTTTCATTTGTTCCACAAAATGTGTATTCTAATTTTGAAAAATTATATCAATTAAATAATATATGTCTCATTATCCATTAACAATATTTTAACTACAATTCTTCTCTCTTTTACGTTACCATATTATTCTCCCCATCTCTCTTACTTTATCAATTTTGTCTTAATTCGTATGTCATACTCATTGCCCATATTTTTATGGGACGGAAGGATTATTATTTTTTCATATAGCATTCAAATGTCTACCTTTTCTTTTTAGTTTGTTTTATTAAAAAAAATCCAACTACCTTTCATTTCTTTATTGTATAAAACTAAATAATTTATTCTAAAATTCTGTGTCTCAAGATTGTGGACATTTTGAGTGAGACAACCATAGTATACTAAGTAGTACTCCCTCTGTCCCACTAAAAGTAAGACATTTCTTTTTGGTCGTTGTTTTGTGAATACGATAATAAATAGTTAAATCGGAAAGAAAGTAAAGTAAGAAAGAGAATAATACAGAAGATAGTCGTACATACATTATTATCTTACTTTACTTTATCTTTACTCTAAGAGCACCAACAATGGAGGACGATCGCAAGGGCCGAGCGATCGGCCTCCTCATCGGTTGTCATAGGCCACCATTGTGGGGAGGGAGCCCATCTCCAACCCCCAACGCCTCCGCCCATGCCCGATCAATGGCCCAGCCGATACCTCATCGGCTCCGCATCGGCCCTGCGATGGGCCTCCATTGCGGAGGGCCGATAGCGGAGCCGATGTTCATATTTTTTTTAAAATTAATTTTTTAATTTTCTTCTGCTATTATAAATACCTCAATCTCCTCTCCTTTATTTCACACACCCCATCATTCTCTACTTCACATTTTTTTCTCACTACAAATGTCTTTTAATTTCACTTCCAATATTGTAATACATCGAAGAATGAATTTATTATGTAATTTTATTTATAGTATTTAGACATTTATGCTTTATTTAGTTTTTAAAATGAAATATGTTTTTTGCCATATATTACATTGTCTTTAATTTACATCAACAATTAAAAGTGAAATAAAATAGTGATGATGTGGAAATGAGATTGGCTCTAAGATAAGCTATGGGATAGACTCTCATTGCTAGGAGATAGGCTCTGAGATGGGCTCCGGAGATAGGCCACCATTGTCAATGCTCTAACTACTTATTATCATTTTTGCAAAACAACGTCCGATTTGGAGCGCTCCACTTGTAGCAGGACGGGGGGAGTATTATTTAAGAATAAATGAAAGTGTATATACTCCCTCCATCCCATAAGAATATGCACTCTTTTTTTTTAGCCCGTCTGACAGGAATTTGCACTTTCTAATTTTGGAAATTATCTTCCTCTAATGAGGTGAGATCCATTTTTAGGAGTCTCATTTGAACTCGGTATGAGTTTTAAGAAATATAAATGAAAGTTGGTGAAAAAAGATACTCATTCTGTCTGCAAAATATTGTCCAAGTTTGACTCGTCACGAGTTTTAAGAAATGTGAAGAAAAGTAAGTGGAAAAAGTTAGTGGAATGTAGCTCCCACATTTATATACTTCCTCTGTCTCCAAAGAGTAGGGATGTCAATTTAGCCCGCAACCCGTGGGCTGGCCCGAATAGCCCGCCAAATTTATAGGGTTAGGGCTGAAAATTTTCAGCCCGATAAAATTACAGCCCGATTAGCCCGCACCCGACTAACCCGCAACCCGTTAGGGCCAGACCCGAACACCCGATGGGCTGGCCCGGAAACCCGATAAAATTTCTATTGTTCTATTTGTTTGACTCTAATTCGACACTTCATTGATTATTTTATAATATAGATTACTGAAAAAATAATTTTCCATTTTATATATTAAATATATAAATTATATATTATGTTTTTATTAATATAATAATAAATAAATGAATTAGAAACTTCGAATTCACTAAAAATATATATTTAAATTTCTAAACATGCTTTAAAATTTCTTGATGTTTATGTTTTATTTTGAAAAAATCTCAAATATTAGTATTTGATCATATTTATGTTTGAGTTTAAGCATATATCTCAAATTTATCATAATTAAATATTTTACATTTTATAAATATAAATAATTTTCACCATTATTTATTGGATTGATCGCATGTTAATTTTATCGGTAGCAACCCGATTAACCCGATGGGCTGGCCCGGAAACCCGATAAAATTTCTATTGTTCTATTTGTTTGACTCTAATTCGACACTTCATTGATTATTTTATAATATAGATTACTGAAAAAATAATTTTCCATTTTATATATTAAATATATAAATTATATATTAAGTTTTTATTAATATAATAATAAATAAATGAATTAGAAACTTCAAATTCACTAAAAATATATATTTAAATTTCTAAACATGCTTTAAAATTTCTTGATGTTTATGTTTTATTTTGAAAAAATCTCAAATATTAGTATTTGATCATATTTATGTTTGAGTTTAAGCATATATCTCAAATTTATCATAATTAAATATTTTACATTTTATAAATATAACTAATTTTCACCATTATTTATTGGATTGATCGCATGTTAATTTTATCGGTAGCAACCCGATTAACCCGATGGGCTAACCCGAAACCCGAGCCTTTAGGGTTAGGGTTGAACTTTTATAATCCGAAAAAATCACAACCCGATTAGCCCGCACCCGATTGACCCGCAACCCGAATAGGGTTGGCCCGAAACCCGGTGGGCTGGCCCGATTGACATCCCTACCAAAGAGTATGAACATTTGGTTCGGCAAAGATTTTAATGCACAATTGATAAAGTAAGAGAGAGATAGAAATAAATTTTTTTTAAAGTATTGTTAGTGGAGAATGGGTCCCAGCTTGTTAAATAGAAAAAAGCTTCTAAATTAGAAAGTTCATACTTTTCAGGGACGGACTAAAAAAAAAAAGATTTCATACTCTTTGGGGACGGAGTGAGTATTAGTTTTATAATAACATGTGACTGTAATGAGTTAGTGGAAAGTGAAGTTCATTTACCAAAATGGAAACAAAGCAAAGTGGACAACATTTTACGGACGGAGGGAGTAGTGGAATGTATGTCTTAATTTTATATTAGCCTTATAATAAAATGTGAGTGGAAAAAATTAGTGGATTTGAAGCCTATTACCATTTATGTAATATTCCAATCGGGACTCCTAAAGCGGGACACCTGAAAACGGTAAACCGAGACTCTAAAGTGGGATGGAGGGAGTAATACTTTAACTACTTTTCTCTCTACCTCTTTCTTACTTTACCAATTATGCATTAAAACTCGTGCCTGACCAAAGTGCATATTTTTATGCGACAGAGGATGTACCATTTATTCTCACTCATATCAAAATGTGCCTTCGAAATACTCCCCCCGTCTCACTATAAGCGAGTCATTTTCCTTTTTGGGATGTCCCATTGTAAGTGAGTCATTTACACTTTAAGCAAAAAATGTTTTCTCTTACTCTATTTTTTCACATAGTATATTTTTTTCACTCCTCTACTTTTTCCTCTCTCCTACTTACTTTCTTCATTTTAACTCTTTAAATATCAATTCCTTAAATATTGTGCCAAAAGAAGTGACTCGCTTATAATGAAACAGACGGAGTATTAGATTTCGGCCCATCACTGTCTTCCCTCGCAAAGTTGGAGGAACTAAAATGCAGCTCAACTGTGGCTTTATTAACTGAGCAAGAAATTCCTACGCCTGACATGTTTCCCATTAGAAACACTGGCAAAGAAAAGTAAGCTCCAGTCATTGAGAACTAAGAATGCAAAAGAGATCTCTCTGACAATAGAAAGTCTGCAAGCCTTAAAAGAGCTTAGAATTTTAAAACCACTCAATGAGATGTTTACCAGAAGGGATGTTGCGCCTCCTTACTGCTTTGGAAGACCTCGGCATATGTGAGTGCCCAGAAATGCTAGAATTGCCACAGGATATTGAACATCTTCATAATCTTAAGTTGCTCTATTTATGGGATCTTCCTAAGATGATGCGCTTGCCTCAAGCCTTTCAACACCTCACTTTTCTATTCCTAAGGGATCTTCCTGAGCTGGAACCACTCCCAGATCAGCTACCATCTCTTAATCGACCCATTGTTGTAGATTGCCCAAAGGTTGTATCGATTCCAGCTCTGCTTGGATGAGCTAATGGTCTCTGGATGCCCACAAATAAAAATGACGACGAAATAGTCCTTTTTTTTATGATACCGTAAAAAACTAACGGTCAACGCTAATTGCACGGTTAATTTTTTAACAGAGTCGTAAAAAAAGGACCACTCCGACAAGAATTTCATTTGTTATCGACCTGTTTTTCAAAAAGTAAATATTTTGATCCAAATTTGTATTTTGGTCATATGCTTAAGACCAAAATTGACTTTTAGTCTTTATGTTTTGTTCAACTTTTTTAAGTATTTGGTGGAAGAATTTTATTGTGTAGTTGTAGTTAGATGATTTTAGAATCAAGTTTGAAGAGATGATATTATTTTTCAAAAATGATATTGTCATATCAGTTTAAGCGAGGGTTTGTTAAATGATTTGACTTGGCTCATAGTATACCTTCTTCTTTATTTATCTATTTCTTTGCTACGGTGTTGAGTGCACGTTTCGTAGGCATATTAAATTAGCAAAAAATAATTAATTAAGATGAGCTTTAAGATAAGGATATGTTATCTCACTCTTTTGGACGGTTAAATGATTCATCATTTTGAATTAATTTGCATCGGGCCTCAGCGGATCGAGATGGGCTTTGATAGAATAACATGAACCTTATTTTATCTACCAGACAACCAACTAACCAATGTAATTCATATATCTTGACTTATCTAGACTACCAAATAAGCATTTAGAGAGTTGCTGACATTTCTACTTATCTATTTCTTTGCTATCTTAAGATGTTGTGTTTGGTAGAATAACATACTCCCTCTGTCCGTAAAATGTTGTCCAGTTTTTCCATTTCAGTCAGTCCGTGAAATGTTGTCAAATTTTTTTTCTCTCCGTTTTTAGTAAATGGACCCCACTTTACACTAACTCATTACACTCACATTCTATTATAAAACAATATATAAATGCAGGGCGTACAATCCACTAACTTTTCCCATCCACTTTTCTTCACATTTCTTAAAACTCGCGTCGAGTCAAACATGAACAACAATTTATGGACGGAGGGAGTATTTTGTTTGGTGAAATATCTTAAGACTCCATTTAATACACGAAATTGAAATTGAAATTGAATTAGAATTGAGATTCTATGAAATTGAATTGGAAGGAATTGATTCTAATTCAATTCAAAATCTTATATTTGGTAAAATGAAGTAATTGATATGAAATTGAATTTGAAGAAATCGTGCACACACACTATGCACAAAATACACTCACACACACTTTACACAAAATACACACTGCACACACTAAACAAAAATTTCACACATTCACACACTACACCCACTACACGCACCTCACGTACTTCACACACTACACGCACTACGCACACTACACACATTTCGCACACTACACACACTACACGCACTACACGCATATCACAACTTAACAGAATATACACCCACTACATACACTATACACAAAATACATACACTCTACATATATACAACACACACAAACTGCACATACTGTGTAGTGTGTGTAATGTGTGTATAGTGTGTGAAGTGTGTAATGTGTGAAGTGCGTGTGTAGTGTGTGTAGTGTTTGAAGTGTGTGAAATGTGTGTAGTGCGTGTAGTGTGTGAAGTATGTGTGAAATATGTGTAGTGCGTGTAGAGTGTAAAATGTGTGAAATGTGTGAAGTGCGTGTAGTGTGTGAAATTTGTGTAGTGGGTGTAGTGTGTGGACTGCGTGTAGTGTGTGTTGTGGATATATAATGAATCTATCTAGTTTTATGACTATTTGGAATTTTAATTTTCTACTTTTGATATTGAATTCAAATTGTGGAATTGAAAGATTTAGAATTGCAATTGAATTCCAAATTTAAATATTTTTGTGATACCAAACATTGCATTTGGAATTGAAGGCTCCAATTATAATTCCACACATCCAATTCCATGTTCCCGAACACACTCTAAAGATATTTTGATGTTATGTTATTCTCCACTACATATTATTCCTAGGACATGGCCACCATTTGGACTATGGATTTTAACTTCATGAAGAAATGAGGTAAAAGAGGCTCACCCTTGGAGCTTATATCCCCACTTCAATTCTAAGCCAAAGAATCGATTGCTTAGATCGACTCCTCAGTCCTTACCTCTCCTACCAGCTGCCCTTAGTCGAAAAGGTCTCAAGATTTTGCATGGGAGGTAAGGAGAGGAAGAAGTTAGAGATGGGGAGGAGTTTGAGAGCTTCTTGCTTGTGTTGCTAAGTGTGAGATGTGAAGTAAAAAGAGAGACGAACAGATATGCGAATTAAATGGTGATGTGTAGCCGATGGAGTAGTTGAAAAGGATGGTGATTTTGAACAGATGAGTGGCGGATCGATCCATAACCTGAAAATGGAAGAAGCGAAAAATCATGACTAGATATGTAAACCATAGCTATTGGCTTTGGCTAGTGTGACGAGTGTTGGTGCTGTAACATAAGACCAGATATGGCACGGCTAGTGCAAAAGGTGGGCTCGACAAAGTGCAATCAACAAAGTCCTATTGAGATTCGAGTGTTGATGCTGTAGGTAGGTACCCTGTTAGTGTAATGCTAGACCTCTCACTGATGATTTCTGATGCTTGTTCCAGCTTTGTCTCGTCATCCTCCTGCAAAGGTGCAAAGCTAGAACCTCCATACGACATCGCGTTTTCCTTTCCTTTTTCCCCATACGTCGCCCCTGCCTTCGTTTTTTCAACAATCACCCACGGCCCATACATGCCACCATAATGCAAAGGTCGATCAAATTTTCATATTCACCTTAAACTCAGTTGATAATTTACATAAGTAGAAATGTCCTTATATGCCTGTTGCTGCTAAGTCTTAGCATATGTTCATCATTTAGCTGGAGTTTCTATGTTTATAGCAGAGAATATGAAGTTATGATGTTTATGACACAGAATTATACATCTGAACTAATTGTTTCTTACTTTTATAAGATCTTAGCCAAGTTTCTCAAGTGTAAATTATTAATATACTCACTCGTCCTATAAAAATATGTGCACTTTCCATTTTCGTCCGTCACACAAAAATATGTGCATTTCATTTTTGGAAAGTTATATCAATTTAATAATGTAAGTCTCATTGTCCACTAACACTACTTTAACTATCATTCTCTTCTCTTTCTTACTTTACCATATAATTCTCCTCATCTCTCTTACTTTGCCAATTTTATTTCAATTCCCATGCCATATCCATTGCTTATATTTTTATGGGACGGAGTGAGTATAAATTTAATGAGATGTAAATTTACACTAATCAAAATTTATTTATTAAAATTGAATCCAAACAAATAGACAATCAAAAGATGGTCTTGAGTGGTTCGAAATGTTTAGTGGGATTAAAAAGTATTAATAGGGTGAAGTGGTCTTATCATCAAACCCATAAACAATTCAATCTTGATTAACATATTGATACACATCTAATTATTCCACTACTATCATTTGAATTATTGAACAAAAGACAAGGAAAGGTGGCACATTCCTCGGCTTTTATACAAATTGACAATTCAATTCTTGCAAATACAAAGTGACAATACTTACATTCCAATATACCAATCTCCTATCACATTCATCCTTCTCATACCTGCTTTGCCTATCAGAAAAAGAATCCTTAATTGTTGTTGTTCTATAATGGCAGAGGCATTTGTCCAACTCGTTCTTCACAAACTGATCTCTCTTATCAATCGGGAGATCGGACTAATCTTGGGCGTCAACGAGGTGATGAAGATGCTCTGCAGCACTCTCACCACCATCAAAGCTGTGTTGGAAGATGTTGAAGACAAGAAAACCGAGAGCAAGGCAATTCGAAACTGGCTTCAAAAGCTCAACGCTATTGCGTATGAGGTTGATGACATATTGGATGAGTGCAGCACTCATGTCTCCAAACTCAAACACTCTCATTCAAAATATAGTCGCTACAGCCTCAAGAAAATTTGGTATCACCACAACATCGCAAGGAGAATGAAGCAAGTCAACGAGAAAGTGGAGGCCATTGCTGCGGAGCGTACTAAGTTTCATCTCCGCGAGATGCCTCTTCATAGGCCAAGAGAAGTTTCTCTTGACTCACGCGAGACAGCTTCCCTGTTGAACGAGTCTGATAAGATTCATGGCAGGGAAAAAGATAAAGACAAGATTGTGAAGATTTTGGTGAATGATTCAAAGGATAAACAGCAGATGTCAGTGCTGCCAATCATCGGTGTTGGCGGCCTTGGGAAGACCACTCTTGCTTGACTAGTCTTCAATGATCCCCAAGTGGAAGAGCACTTCGATGTAAGGATTTGGGTTTGTGTTTCTGATAACTTTGAAATGAAGACTTTGGTGAAAGCCATGATTGAATCTGCCACGGGGAGTGGAAAAGCATGGGATCTTCAGTATTTGGATGGATGATATTTGATTATTGAGCAAAAAAAAGATATTTGATTGTGATGGATGATGTTTGGAACGACCACCAGGATAAATGGTTTGAGTTGAGAAACGTTCTATCATGTGGCTCAGCCGGTTCATCTGTCATTGTCACCACACGTCAGAAAAAGGTTGCTGAGATAATGACAACACTTCCATGTTATTTCTTTTATGGGCTGTCGGAAGAGCATTGTAGGGCGCTGCTGGAGCAACGCGCCTTCGGTCCAGGAGAAGAGGTGTCTCCTCAATTGAAAATAATTGGTAATCAGATTGTGAGGAAATGTGCTGGAGTGCCTCTAGCTGCTATAACGCTTGGAGGAATCCTACGGTTTAAAAGGAGGGAAGAGGAATGTATATATGGAACTTGTCAACTGAAGAAAGTTTGATAGTGCCAGCTTTGTGATTGAGTTATCATCATCTTCCGTTGGAGCTCAGACAATGCTTTGCTTATTTTGCAGCCTTTCCTAAGGACCATTACATTGAAAAGGAAGAACTGATCCTTCTATGGATGGCTCATGGCTACATTTCATCGAAGGGGACTCTTCAAGTGGAAGAAGTTGGAAATCAAATATGTAATAAGCTACTACTCCGATCTCTTCTACAAACACATGTGTTATACACAAACAAGATTGGTATGCATGATCTTGTTCATGATCTTGCAGAATCAATAATGGAGAACAAAGTCCCCGGGGTACAAAGTGAAAGAAATCTCGCAAGTGCATCTACTGTCCGTGAGGTAAATTTGCTACATAAAACTGCCTTGTATCCTAAAACTTTTCAGCAAGATATGGACATTCCTTCCATCTTGGAGCTCAAAAGTTTAAGGGTATTATATGCAAAAGCAACAAAAGATTTGCCTCCTTCCATCGACAATCTTAAACATTTGCGATTCTTGAATTTATCTCAATCTAAATTTCGCACTCTCCCCGGCTCAATTTGTACACTTTGGAATTTGCAAATCCTCAACTTGGATTACTGTGACAGGCTTGTGGCTTTACCTAAGAAGCTCAAATCCTTACGTAATCTCCAATATCTATGTTTGTTGGAGTGCAAGTCGTTGCGTGAAATGCCATCTAAAATGAGAGAGTTAAATGGCCTAAAAACATTGAGTATGTTTGTTGTGGGTCTAAAGAGATATAACCAACTTGAGGAACTAGAATGCTTGAACATGGCTTCAGATTAGGCATCTGGAGAGAGTAAAAGACCATATGGATGCAAAGATAGCAAAAATTGCAGTAAAAAAAAATCTTCGAGATATGAGTTTGTCATGGGAAAGAAATGACTTATCCAAGCTAGAGGAGGAAGTTGATGAAAGGGTGTTGGAAGCACTTGGACCTCACCCCAATCTTGACTCTCTCTATAAAAGGGCTTCAGTGGTAGATATCTTCCTCGATGGATGGAAAGTTCAACGCTAAGAAAAATAGATGAGATTTATATAACTGATTGCAAAAATATTAGGCGTTTTCCAAAACTAGGAGAGTTACCTCATCTTGAGCAGTTTTATTTAACGAACGTGAAGGTGGAGTATATTATTGAAGAAGAAGAAGAAGTTGGAAGTGGACACCCAGTAAAGATACAGTTGGTGGCTTTGAAAATACTGTATTTAATTGATCTCTCAAATCTTAAGGGACTCTCAAAGAAGCAAGAGAGTAGTAAAGAAGCATTCCCAAATCTCCAAATTTTATGGATTAAGCATTGCTCTTCATTAATACTGCCAACACTCTCATCCTTTCAAAAGTTGGAGTCACTAAGGTGAAGTAGCTCAACTTTGGGCTTATTATGTGAGGAGGACATTCCTATTAATCTGGAAGTGGATATTGAGGAGAGCCTGACATGTTTCCCAATGGAAAAGTTCCGTAAGCTCCGATCTCTGTGACAAGAGAAGGTCAGGTGAGCAAGGCTTAAAAGAGCTTATACATTTAAGTCTAGATAGTTGTCTGACAATGAGATGTTTACCAGAAGGGATGTTGGGGAATCTTACTGCTCTGGAATTCCTCCAGATATGGGATTGGCAAGAGTTTGTAGAGATAATCTTGATTGGCTTGTGTTACATGATCTTCCCAAGATGACGCGCTTGCCTCAAGCCTTTCAGCAGCTCACTTGTCCCGAGATTGAATCACTCCCAGATCAGCTACCATCTCTTAATACACTCGTTGTTGTAGACTGCCCAAAGCTTGTGTCGATTCCAAATCTAAAAGAGATAACTATCACTGGATGCCCACAGCTGGAAAGCCGATGTCGGAGAGGATTGGCACAAGATTGCCCACGTTCGCCACATCAATATTTCTCCAAAATAACTCAACTATTTTATGTAAAACACATCGAGTTTAACTATGAATTTAGTAATTTGTCTTCAGTTGACATCTAAGTTCTTCAAGATGAAGAAGATGAACCAAATATGAAATTGGTGAGTAATTCTATTTCAGTGTATTCTTCTTTATTTCTTTATAAACTAACTCTCTTATTCTTGATACTTTTTTTTTATTTTTCTTAGAGCATCTCCAATAACCGGCGTCACCACCGCGACGCCGATTTTTCACCCACGCCGGTTTGACGCCGAACCATTGGAACCGGCGTGGGCGAAATCGGCGTCAAAATCGGCGTCGCCATGCCGATTCCCGCGCTGACGCCGGTTCCGACGCCGATCCTCACGGGCGCCATTGTGCGTCCCGGATCGGCGCCAAACCGGCGTCGGATTTAATTTTTTTTTGTTTTTCGAAAACACTATATATACGCGCGTTGAACCTCATTTTCATTCGCACCACTTGTTTTAACGAGTACTCTCTCTCTACCTTACTTTCTGTACAAGATCAATAACGAGCAATGGAGAACAACTACGAAGGTACTCCAGTTAATCCCGGGGGATGGTCTCAGACTCCCCCGCCTCCCGGTGTAGGGTCTCAGACGCCCCCGACTCCCGGGGCAGGGTCCCATACTTCCCCGGCTCCTGGGGGAGGTGGTTGGCCTCCGATGAGCGGGTACTACAACATGTACCCGTGGCAGCATATGATTCCGGGGTGGGCACCCGGCATGCAGCCCCCTATGCAGATGATGCCGGGGTGGGCACCCGGTATGCAGCCACCGGCGCAGCAGATGATGCCACCGGGGCAACAGATGATTCCCCCGGCGCAGGGGACGCACGGGGGGGACAACTCCTATCGGCCGACTTTTGATTTTTCCACCGGTTCTTCGCACACATCGACCCCAACGGATGCACAGTATACGGAGACCTTCTCCTTAGCAGACTTGGGTTTTGATATTAACGAGGTTTCGGAAACTCTCATTCAAAGCCAGGGAGTAGGGCGGGGTAAGAAGAAGGGCAAGGCGAAGAAGGTCGGCGAGTCGTCGCAGCCCCAAGCCGAAATCCGGGGCCGGAGGAAGTGGACAGACGCGGAGAACGTTGCGGTTGCCAAGGCGTGGGTAAGTGTCTGCGACGATCCTCTGGTTTCGAACAACCAGAGGATCGTCAACTTGTGGGCCAAGATAGCCGCAGCCTACAGGGCATTTTGCCCTGAAAGGAGACCGTGCACCGGGGAGGAGGTCCGGAAGTGCTGGGACCGAATTAGGGCTGGCGTCTCTCGATTTTCGGGTTTGTACGCCAACGCCCTCCGCATGCAGACCAGTGGCCAAACAGAGGAAGACTGCAGGAGGATTGCGGAGAGAGCCTACCCCGATCCGGATAAGAAGTACTATGAGTTCACCTACTGGAACTGCTACGTTGTGCTCAACGAGTCGGAGAAATTCCGGGCAGGCGTCGACGCTGGCTGGCCGAAGAGGCAGAGACTGAACTATACCGGAGATTATAGCGGCAGCAGCGGTGGTTCGTCAGACCTCCCTGAGACGGCCCAGGAGGTCCCGACTCCTCGGTCGTTCGGTCGCCGACCTCGCCCGGTTGGGCAAAGGCGGGCGCAGCAGGTTGCGAGGGGGGGCACCCCGAGTTCCCAGGACGTCCATTCGGCATCCCCCCTCGGCAGGTCTACCGAGGAGCTCAAATTCTTCGCGCGCCAACAAACGCGCGCTCAAATGGTGAAGACCTTAGCCGACTTCCAAGCGGCGGTGGACCCCGAGGTGAAGGATTTTCTTCGTGTATTGCTCCAGAGCCAGCGTGAAGAATTGGAGGGGATGAGGAGGGACACCGGCGGGAATAGCCGCGGCGTAGGTGGCGACGGAGGCGGCGGCGACGACGGTGAAGAAGCGCTGGGCGACGACGGAGACGAGGACGGCGGCGATGAGTGATTTTGTTTTACTTTTTTAAATTACAGTACTTTTTAATTTTTGTACTTTTTTTATATTATTGTACTTTTTTTTAAAATTAATGTACTTTTTAAATTTTAATATTATTATTCGAATTTTTCGTATTTGTCTCGTAAATTAAATTCCGTATGTTGATACAAGTGTAAATTAAATTATATAATTGTTATTAGTGATGTGGATAGGTAGTGTGAAGGCTATGTGAGGGTTATTTGATATCCAGTTGATGTGGCAAGGTGATGTGGCATGAGAATTGTAATGCTGATGATGTGGCAGTGTGAAGGCTATTTGAGGGCTATTTGACGTCCTAACCTATTGGAGATGCTCTTAGTGTTGCAGGAACTTTGGAAATTTGGCATAGTGGTAGGGGGGCTAAGCAAGTACAGGTTCGAATGCAAGCGTCTTAGAATTATTTTGAATTTCTGTGTTGCTTAACTTTTTAAAAGTATTTGGTGGCAGGATTCTTTATTGTGTGCTTGTACATGGATGATTTCACTTTATATTAGGAAATTCAGGGACGGATCCAATTTATAATGAGAGGGCATATGCCCCACTTCAATTTCCCAAATACATGTAGCTTTATTTAGCAAATTATATTAATTTATTAATTAAGCACTAAATTGCCCATCCGTATTTTATAATAAAAATATATAATTGCCCTATCTAATAAGATAAATGCAGTCAGAATCCAAGATAATAGAAAGATTGATAAAATATTTTCCCTTTTCCTTAGAGAATAGAACACGCATAAAAAAAATCGAGGGTTTATAGCTGTCGAAGAACAAAAATTAGAGCTTCTCTTAAGAAAAATTTGAATGTTTTTTGCCCCTTACGACAGTAATTTTCTGCCTCCGTCCCTGCTACGAATGATGCTGCCATGTTTGAAAAATTCATTTCCTAGCAAGAAATACTATGTCGGTGATATTTTCAATGAAAATCTTGTTGTACATGTTTGGTGTGAAATATCACATCGTAGAGATATTTCCTCCGTTGTGTTTATGATATTTGCAAAATACTCCACAACAGTGACTCTGCAAGCAAAGCCTGGCACCACGGTGACTCTGCAAGCGTTGGCTCTCACGGATTGCGAAGGGGCGAACGCAAGAAAAAAAAACTTGGGTTGTGGCCTGTGGCGAAGCCAAGAATTTTATGATGGGTGCCCAAGTCATTGTTAATAGTTATAGGGTCCATTCGATGTCGGAAGCTCAAAATAATTAATATTTAATATTTTTTTTTATTTTTTATGTAAGAATAGTATAGATGGAAACAGATTTTCAATTATGAAGTGACAAAGATTTAAAATTAACATAATTATTGGTGTAAGAGAGAATTAGAATATAGTAAAGAAAAATATGTCGCCATAAAGATTTGAACTTGCGACCTCTGGGTTGCAAGACTACGCTTAATACCGACTACGCCAGAAATACTATACTTTCAATGTAGGTTGCATATATTATATATACTCAATCGACAAATTGATGGGGGACAAGGGGCCCCCTGGCCCCAACGTGGCTTCGCCACTGGTTGGGGCTATATTTTCCAAAACCATTTTGAAAATATATTTTTGAATAATTTAGATGGTTGATAGAGACTTTTACATAATTATTTACATAAAATTAAAATAATTATAAAAGGAAATATTAAAAAGAAATACTAGTTCATTAAGGCTTAAGCCCATCAGGTTAGAGTTGTCAACTGGGCCGGATTGGCCCAGTCTGGCCTAGGCCTGACGAGGCCTGAGGGTGTTGAGGCCCAAGTCAGCCCAAGCCCAAGGCCTGAAATGAGTTGGGCCCGACTAGGCTGAAATGGGCTAGTCGGGCTGAACTGAGCCGAGCTTTGACAGTTTTATAATAATCAATAAAAATAAAAAAAATTCGTAAATTTAAATATTTCAATTGTAAATTACAAGTTCGAAGAGTTAATACGGATAATTTTGCCAATCAAAAGTAAAATTTGGATCATTGGTACTTGAATAGTAATAATCCGTTATTGTAAAATAAAATCTCTCGATATATGTCTCTTGATCTTCTTGTGCATTAATTCCCAAATTCGGTTCACCGCCTTCATCTTCTTAACCTTCTTCTTTCATTTCTGACATTCTATATCTTTCGAACCTCTTCAACTTGTTCAATTGATATTCTTCATCCATCATATTCTTCAAAAGCATGCAAAATTTGATAGATTTTGGCGCCAATCGAGTTTTTCTATCAGCCACTGTTCTTGCACCTACATTAAAAGCACTTTCGGATGCTACACTAGACATTTGACAAGTTAGTAGATCACATGCAATTATAGATAAAATTGGATAATTTTTTTGTTCCATTTTCCACCAATGTAGAATATCAAAATCATTGTAATTGTCCGCCAAATCTAAATTTAAATAATGTTTAAGCTCATTTGTTGATCTAGTGCTAGAATCATTTATCCTTTTTATATTTTATCTAGAAGTGCATAACTAGAAGAATAACTCTTGCTATTTTTGTTGGAAGATGATGGCATAGCAGTTGTTAACGTATTCTTAAAACAAGAGGCATACTCCCTCCGTTCCACAGTAATAGAGACATTTCATTTTGCGCACTCATTTTGAAAAAATAATTATAAATAGTTAAAGTGGAGAAAAAGTAAAGTAAGAGAAAGAATATTGTAGATAAGACTATTCTCTACATTATTATCTCTCTTACTTTACTCTCTCTTCACTTTAACTATTTAATATCATTTTTTTAAAATGAGTGCAGAAAATGAAATGCCTCTATTACTGTGGAACGGAGGGAGTATTAACTAACCAACAATTTATAAAATCCTCCAATTGATCATTTGTTATAGGATTTTCAATACCAACACATGAATAATATTCTTCAAGATAAACTTCACAACCATCCTTTTTGAATTTTGAATAAAAAAAATATAAGAAAAAATAGCACAAAGGAACATTTTGATAATACTTTTTCCATTTAATCCTCATCTTTAGAATAATTTCTTTCACATTTCCCATATTTCTATGCTCATCGAAAATTTTAACAATGTTAACCATTTCACGCAACACACCACTTTTTAAAGTCACTAAATGTCTACTGCCATTTAATTACGATTTTATTATTATAATTATAGTTATTATTAAATCCTAAACCTAAATATGTTTAATTAAGTGGGTTGAATATGGGTTAGGCCTGGGCCGAGCCCATTTGACAACTCTACCTAGGGACATCCACATGGGTCCGCCCGCCGAGAGCAGAGCCGATTGCAATGCTAACACTGTTGGCACCAGAGACTGTCAAAGGTATTAGGCAAGTCAGATGCGCCATATCTAGAAATGCTTATTTTTTATAAAAAGAAATACAGTTTAATACTCCCTCCGTCCGCGAATAGGAGTCATGTTTTTCCATTTTACTTCGTCCGCAAATAGGAGTCCCGGTTCACTTTTACTATAAATGGTAATAGGGTCTCACATTCCACTAACTCTTTTCACTCACATTTCGTTTATAACTAATATATACAAGTGTGACACATATTCCACTAACTTTTCTCCACCCACTTTTCTTAATATTTCTTAAAACCCATGCCGCCAAGGAATGAGACTCCTAATGACGGACGGAGAGAGTAACACTTATTAACTAAAAGATGTCTGGCATGTCCATCGAATAAATGAATAAAGATAAACGAACTTAACTAGGCATGCTTATTCGGCCGGTTCTGGTTATAACCGGACCGGTTGACCGGTTAACCGGTTTTAAATTTTCATAAATCCTAGAACCAGAACCGGAACCAGAACTGATCGGTTCCGGTTTGGAACCGGCCGGTTAAGAACCGGTCGATTCTGGTTTCGAACCGGAACCGATGTGTAATTTTAATCCGAATTTATTTATAATTTTAAATAGTTCAATACTGAAAAAATAATAATCTAGCATCTAGAAATATAACAAATAATACCTTACAATTGAAATAAATACACAAAAAATACAAACCAACAATACAATAATATTCATATATATATGGATTGTTGGGGTTTGCACAACGGAAATTGCAAATTAAATAAATCCACAAAAGAATCTATTTAGGAGATTATGTGGATCGATTCAATTTCATGATACAACATATAGAGACATGCTATTGTGCAATTAATCACATAATTTAGAATTAAATTATGATGTTGAAAACTTACAATTATGATTCTCCAAAGAATCGAAGTGGCTTACTACTTTTCCACGTGTAGATCTTGAAGTTTGATTGTGATTGCAAGACCAAAGATCTTCAAACCTATGACTCAACTCTAGATCTAAATTCCTTGTGGGAGAAATCTCTTAGAAATAATAAGGATCTTGAAGGAGAAGACAAGAATGCTAAGAACACACAAAGAGGAATTTCAAATTCCTCTATTAGAGAGAGAGGGCCGAAAATTCTAAGTGTGGAGGCTAGGGTTTCACTTCTTATGTTGTGTGTATTTGTCACACCTCCTTCATCCCTATTTATAGAGTTTGTGATGGGCTAGGTTAGGGATCTATGGGGCTTGGATTGAGCCTCCCCTATTGGACCTTCTTTACTAATTAAATTATAACACATAATTCAATATAAGGCCAATGGAATATTTCTTGTGCCACGATAGAAGAAATACTGACCGCCCATCCAATCCGTGATTACAAGCAATCCGGGTTAACCTCTTTAATATATTATTTCCCGTGTCTAAGACTTTCTATATCCATTAATTAATTTGTAGTCTGCTATGGACTTTAAATTAATTAATATTTTATTTCCAAGAGTTTGTCTAGTACGAGATGTATATTAAAATAATATACTTTGCTTTTCTAATTATTCTTGGATTAAATCCAAACCGGCCGGGTTTCCGTATAATAGAACTTCTCTCGAACACCTCTTGGAGATATAGTCAAACCGCGCAGGCACACGATTCAATGTAATAATAAAACTGACACCATACTAGTTATTATTTACTACTACCCAAGATATCAGGAATATTGGGTTGCGAAAAACTCGCACCTATTGATAAGTCAAAGCAGCGTATGATTAAATAACGTGTGCCCTATATTATTACAAAGATTAAGAAATATTAAATCTCCAAGACATCGTCTTTTAGTAGATAGCAATAAAGACGTGTCTATACTTTAGATCCTTTCAATGCTATACCACACCAGTATCACTAGTCATTCTCAAGGTAAAGACCACTTTCGAATGGACACAGCAACCTTTCGCGATAGGTAGCCAAAGCCTATCTAGGTTGTGAAAAAGTTTTACTTCTACAAGGTTCCGGCTGGGTTACCTACTGTGATGACCTGTTCCACGACCCACCCTTCAATTTAGAAGACTTAGACTGATTTTACTTTCCGGCATTTTAATTATATAATTAAATATATAATTAAAGACGGTCAATACCCATTAAAGTAAAATACACAGCATGAAGAAAACATTTATTATTCTCATTAAATAAGGAGAGTTTACAATATACAAGCAATTTATCAAATTTATAATAAACTCGAAAACACTTACACTCAAAACAACTTTCGAGTATACTACTGTCAATTTTCTTCAATTTCTCCCACTTATAGAGAAAGCAGGTCTGAGTTTTTAATGCACTTAACACCTATGCCTTCCATTTGACGATTAAACGTCCCTCCCGATAGGGCTTTTGTGAAAGGATCAACAAGGTTGTTTTTTCTGTTGCAATCTTGACTACTCCTATGTCTCATCTCTGTACAATCTCCAGAATGATATGATACTTCCTCTCTATGTGCTTGCTTGCCTTGTGGGATCGTGGTTCCTTTGATTTCGCAACAGCTCCAGAGTTATCACAATAAACCGTGATACTCTTTGGCAAACTCTGAATCACGCCCAACTCCTTGAAAAAGTCCTTGAGCCATACGGCTTCTTTTGCAGCTTTAGAAGCAGCTACATATTCAGCTTCCATGGTTGAGTCCGCAATGCATTTCTGCTTCGCACTCTTCCATATAATGGCTCCACCTCCCAAGGTGAACACATAGCCAGAAGTAGATTTCCTCGAATCACGATCAGATTGAAAATCTGAGTCTGTGTACCCCATAGGAAATAGATCAGTTGCCTTGTAAACTAGAACATACTCTTTAGTCATTTTCAGGTACTTGAGTATATTCTTTACTGCAGTCCAATGTCCTTGGCCAGGGTTCGACTGATACCTAGCTACCATGCCTACGGCAAAGCATATATCAGGTCGCGTACACAACATAACATACATGAGACTTCCAACTGCGAAGCATATGGAACCTTTTTCATGTCCTCTATCTCTGTGGGTGTCTTAGGACACATCTCCTTGGATAGATGAATTCCATGTCTGAAGGGTACAAAACCTTTCTTGGAATTTTCCATGCTAAAGGGTTGTAGTACGGTATCGATGTAGGTTTCTTGAGATAAGCACAACATTCTTTTCTTGCGATTTCTAATCACTTTGATTCCAAGAATGTGTCCCGCATCTCCCAAGTCCTTCATCTTAAATTGGGTAGACAACCAGTCTCTTACAGATGACATCATCTTGGTGTTGTTTCCAATCAACAAGATATCATCAACATAAAGTACGAAGAATACCACATTTGCACTTTCAACTTTCTTATATACGCAGCTTTCTTCAGGGCACTGATCAAAACTAATAGATTTTACAGTCTTATCAAAGCACATGTTCCATGCTCTAGATGCTTGCTTGAGTCCATAAATTGATTTCTTAAGCTTGCAGACCATATGTTCTTTGCCCTTAACCTCATACCCTTCGGGTTGTTTCGTGCAAATGGTTTCCTCAAGACTGCCATGTAAAAAGGCGGTCTTGACATCCATTTGCCAAACTTCCCAGTCCATGTAGGCTGCGATGGATAGTAGGATTCGAATTGATTTAAGCATAGCAATAGGTGAGAAGGTCTCATCATAATCGATGTCCTCTCTTTGGGTATATCCCTTTGCCACTGATCTAACTTTAAACAATTTTACCTTTCCATTAGGACCTCGTTTACATTTGTATACCCACTTGCTTCCAATGGCAATGCAGCATTCGGGTAGATTCTCAAGGTCGTAACGTCTTATCCTCCATTAATTGTAGTTCGGAATCCATCGCCTCAATCCAGTTGAGACCATCCAAATCATTTATTGCTTCTTTGTAGTTCCAGGGATCAGGTTCTAGATGTCCGGAAACTGAGCCAGAAGACTCTCCCAGCCCAATCCACCTTTCAAGTTCTTTTGAAACCCTCCCACTATGACGAGGCTCTACAATCACAGGAATAGAAGTTGTAACAGTTGGTGCAATATTTTCTTGTGGAGTTTCCTCTTGAGTAATTGGAACGTTATCATCTCTCATTTCATCAAGAGTGATTACACTTCTGAGTTTTTTATTCTTTATATATTCCTCTTCTAAGAACTTTGTATTTGTACTCACAAACACTTTGTTGTCTTTTTTTTTATTAAAAATTAACTTCATATATCCTATATGAATGAGGAAATTACAAATAAACTCTTATAGCAAGGAGGAAATTACATCTAATGTCAAGAAGACTCGAACTCGGCACCTCATACAACAATGTCTAAGCTCCTTGCCGCTTGGACAAAGGCTCTGGACAACACTTTGTTGTCTTGAGGACTATAGAATTCATAGCCTTTTGTTCCTTTGACATATCCCACAAATAAGCATACCTCAGTCCATGGATCCAATTTACTTGGATCTTTAACTAGAACATGTGTTGGACAACCCCATATTCTGAGATGTTCTAGGTTGGACTTATGTCCAGTCCATAACTCATGAGGTGTCTTGGGTGCTGACTTTGTAGGTAAGTTATTGTGGGTATAACACACTGTTTCTAGGGCAAAGCCCCAAAGAAATTTAGGCCACTGAGCATAACACATCATTGTTCGAACCAATTCAAGAAATGTTCGATTTCTCCTTTCTGCAACCCCATTTTGTTGAGGTGTGCCAGGTGCAGTTAATTGGGATTCAATCCCAGCTTCTGCCAAGTAGCTCAAAAACTCGTCACTAAGGTATTTACCTCTACGATCAGATCGTAAGATTTTTATAGTCTCACCATGACGCGTCTCTGCACATGCCTTGAACTCTTTGAATTTCTCAAATGATTTCGACTTATGTTGCATCAAATAGACTTGGGCTAATCTCGAATAATCATCAATAAGGTAATGAAATATTGATAGCCACCCCTAGCTTGAGTTTGAAATGGACCACACACGTCTGAGTGAATGAGATCTAGTACATTCTTGGCTCTATTTCCTTTAATCTTAAGAGATCTTTTGGTCATCTTGCCTTCCAAGCAGGATTCGCAAGTTAGAAAAGGTTCTAAATTTAGTCCCTCAATAGAGCCGAGGCTCGCCAACTTTTGGATCCTTCTCGGATTGGCATGTTCAAGTTTTAGATGCCACAAGTACATATCATTCACATTGTGTGGAGAAGTTTTCCTCTTGCGAGAAACTGATATGTTATTCGACTCAACAAGATGATGTGTAGAGCATATAGTATACAAGTTATTTTCCATGATACCTTGACAAATAAAATAATCATCTCTCTTTATAATGCAAGCATCATCAAAAGAAATAGAATATCCGTCAAAAACAAGTTTAGAAACTGAAACCAGGTTCCTTCTAAACAAAGGTATCAATAAAGCATTGTTCAATACTAAAACTCTACTACTAGAAAAGCAAATATAAACAGCTCCCACTCTAGTAGCATCCCCCAGATGGACAGTGATCTCGCCTTCACTTAGTTTCCTTGATTCCTGCAAAAGAGCCTGATCGAAACATACATGATCAGTGGCTCCCGTATCTACTACCCATTGATGGGTAGAAACAGTTGCTAAGTGAGTTTCAAGAACATGAGCTTGGTGTATACCTGAACCACTTGGACCTTTTTCCCTTTTTGGGGCAATCAGGCTTCCAATGTCCCTTTTCACCACAATTGAAACACTTGTCAGTTTTCCTTGCTTTAACTTTCTTCTTGCCCTTCTTTGCCTTCAATCCCTTGGCAGCCTGCTCCGCCTTGCCATCCTTTCTTGGTCTAGTGACCTTGAAACTGGAGGCGTGGTCAACCAACATAGCTTGCTTAGCTTGGGCATAAATGCCTTCATCATTCTGAAGCTCAGTTAGAAGCTCGGCCAAGTTGAGGTCTTGCTTAGTCATTTCATAGTTGACTTTGAACTGTTGAAAGCTTGCTGGAAGACTTTGGAGTATTATGTCTACTTGAGAATCTGGATCTATTGATCCTCCCAAGACCTCAATTTGATTGAGGTGGCGCATCATTTCAAGGCCATGGTCCCTAACTGGTGTGCCCTCCTTCATAGTCTTATTCATGAGGGTCCTGATTGCCAGAGATCTAGCAGATCGACTCTGAGTCCCAAAGAGGGATTGAAGGTTCTCCATGATTTCATGAGCGAATTCATAGGAATGATGCTGATGTTGAAGTACATTTGACATAGAAGCCAAAATATAGCACTTCGCCATCTCATTTCCTTTTATCCACTTACTATACACGACCTTCACTTCCGCAGAAGCATCATCAGCAGGTATTTCGAGGCAATCGGTTTCAAGCACAAACTTATAATCATCAGCGATGAGAACAATATCCAAATTACGTTTCTAGTCTACATAATTTGGCCCCTCGAGTTTGTTTTCTTTCAAGATCACAGATAATGGATTGAGCGACATAATTGATACTGACTGAGAAAAATAAAAGGTATCCATCACACAACCATACATGATAAAAGAATGTAAAAACCATAAAACATTCGAGAATCACATATGCTATTAAAACGCTAAATAAACAAGCACCAAAAGATGTCACGGATGATTTAGAATTAAAAAAAAATCTTGGTCACAATACCGACAGATAGTCCAGAGACCATAAGAATGGCATGACTGCCTAATATTGCCTAAGCTAGTACCATAATTCTAGTCATCAAGAATCTTATCTTGCTTTGAATACTCCTCTAAAGAAAGGTCGCACGCCACTCAATAAGATTCCAAGACCGTGGTTAACATCTTTTAAACAATGCTCACTTCTTGATAATATTGCCCCAATTGGACACGATATTACTTCAGAAATATGCCTTTCATTTAAAATAACCATTTTAGTGATTCAAATATTGTGAAAACTATAAATACTACTAATAACATGACTCCTCTAAAGAAAGGTCGAAATGTTATCTAATTTACTTCACATTTGAATACCATTTATGGAGACCATATACAACATGACTGTTCGTAATTGTCGCTTAGTCATTTTTAAATAAAATGGTTTTTCATTTGATTATCATGCAAGCAAATAATTATTTATCTCACATAAGATGTAAATCACAGAGGCAAATAATTTTGCACACTTTGTCACATCACACATAATCAAATAAATCATTTAATTTTAAACCACTAAGTGTCTAAAACCAAATAATTAAAATAAATCACATTTTATCCTTTCCATGAACCATGGTACTCTGGATAAAAGGATTAAATAAAACATATACCCCAATTTTATAAATCAAATGTCTAGGATATAAAAATTAGGTCAAGACCACACATTGGGCCATGCCTATTAACCGGACCATCTAAAACCCTAATTAGGGTTTTGCCCTAAAATAAAAACAACTAGCCACCACCACCGTCTGGGGACCCGCGCCACCGCCGTCTTCATCCGGGCTGCCAGTGGTCTGCCTAGCCACCCCAGATCTGCGTGCGGCCAAGCCCATTAGGTTTCGGCCGCTGCCTAGGAGAGATCCGTCGTGCCGCCGCTGTCAGCCGCCCGTATCTCCGCCGTTGACCAGATCCGCGTGCGGCCGAGCCCGCTAGGGTTTCGGCACCGCCTAGGTCTTCTTCGCCGGTCTCGTTCTTCGTCAAGTTTGCTCCATTGTATTACATTTATTTGTATTCTAACTATTACATTTGTTTTACAAAAGAAAATACAAGGAAAAAACAAATCATAATCTACCACGGTCAACCCCCGTGGGTTTACAATAAGACCAAGAATAACAAGATTCAACAATCACGCAATATAACAAGCATGAAAACAATCATCCATCACATTTTTCAAACATGTAGATCTACATAATTAAAACACATATGTAGAACATAACAACATAGATCTAGAATAAACTATCATAGATCTACAATATTATTGATCTAGAATATTCTATCTTGGTTCTAGAATATAATTTCATAGATCTAGAATATTCTCTTAGATCTAGAATATTCTTATGGATCTAGAATATTCTTTCTTGCAACTATATTAAAAAAATATAGATCTAGAATATACTCTATAGATCTTGGAATATTCTATAGTAGATCAAGACATTCTCCATTGATCTAGAATAAAATTCATAGATCTAGAATGTTCTTTAGCAGATCTAGAATATTCACTTATAGATCTAAAATATTCTTCACGGATCCATGTAAATTTTGAAAAAACTAGATTAAATCCACATAATCAGAGCCTAAAAGCATGGCTCTGATACCAATTGTTGGGGTTTGCATAGCGGAAATTACAAATTAAATAAATCCACAAAAGAATCTATTTAGGAGATTATGTGGATCGATTCAATTTCATGATACAACATATAGAGACATGCTATTGCGCAATTAATCACATAATTTAGAATTAAATTATGATGTTGAATACTTACAATTATGATTTTCCAAAGAATCGAAGTGACTTGCTACTTCTCCACGTGTAGATCTTGAAGTTTGATTGTGCTTGCAAGACCAAAGATCTTCCAACCTATGACCCAACTCTAGATCTAAATTCCTTGTGGGAGGAATCTCTTAGAAATAATAAGAATCTTGAAGGAGAAGACAAGAATGCCAAGAACACACAAAGAGGAATTTCGAATTCCTCTATTAGAGAGAGGGGCCCGAAAATTCTAAGTGTGGAGGCTAGGATTTCACTTCTTATGTTGCGTGTATTTGTCACACCTCTTTCATCCATATTTATAGAGTTTGTGATGGGCTAGGTTAGGGATCTATGGGGCTTGGATTGGGCCTCCCTTATTGGACCTTCTTTACTAATTAAATTATAACTCATAATTCAATATAATGCCAATGGAATATTTATTGTGCCACTATAGAAGAAATAATGACCGCACATCCAATCTGTGATTACAAGCAATCCGGGGTAACCTCTTTAATATATTATTTCTCGTGTCTAAGACTTTCTATATCCATTAATTAATTTGTAGTCTGCTATGGACTTTAACTTAATTAATATTTTATTTCCAAGAGTTTGTCTAGTACGAGATGTATATTTAAATAATATACTTTACTTTTCTAATTATTCTTGGATTAAATCCAAACCGGCCGGGTTTCCGAATAATAGAACTTCTCTCGAACACCTCTTAGGGATATAGTCAAACCGTGCAGGAACACGATTCAATGTAATAATAAAACTGACACCATACTAGTTATTAATTACTACTACCCAAGATATCAGGAATATTGAGTTGCGAAAAACCCGCACATATTGATAAGTTAAAGCAACGTATGATTAAATAACGTGTATCCTATATTGTTACAAAGATTAAGAAATATTAAATCTCCAAGATATCGTCTTTCAGTAGATAGCAATAAAGACGTGTCTATACTTTAAATCCCTTCAATGCTATACCACACCAGTGTCACTAGTCATTCTCAAGGTAAAGACGACTTTCGGATGGACACTGCAACCTTTCGCGATAGGTAGCCAAATCCTATTTAGGTTGTGAAAAAGTTTTACTTCTATAAGGTTTCGGCTGGGTCACCTACTGCGATGACCTGTTCCACGACCCAACCTTCAATTAGACCGATTTTACTTTCCGGCGTTTTAATTATATAATTAAAGACGGTCAATACCCATTAAAGTAAAATACACAGCATGAAGAAAACATTTATTATTCTCATTAAATAAGAAGAGTTTACAATATACAAGCAATTTATCAAATTGGAACCGGTACCGGAACCGATTTATTTAAAAAGTTGGAACCGGTACCGGAATCGGAACCGATTTTTCCGATTTCGGTTCCTCAATTAACCGATCAGTTCCGATTTTGATTCCGGTTAACCGAGAACCGGAGAACCGTTTAAGCACCCCTAAACTTAACTTTAAATAATGCATCACTCCTCAATTTATAACTATTAGTCTATAACTTATGATGGTTCGATTCGAACCCCCCGTTTTCATATTAAACATAGTTTAGCTTAGGATAAATTGTCAGAAAACCAAATTTTGATAAATTTTAAAATGATCAATAATATTATAGCTTGACATTTTTCTCAATTGTAAATGTATAAATATTAAAGGTGCCACTTACTAGGTGTATCAAAAGATGTATATTAGTAGTTGAATGTTTTATTCGTATAATATTTTTCGTTTGCCACATTGTATATGATTTCCCTTAATATGATATTATGAAACAATGATAAAATGTCAAAATTATGATATAATCGACTATATTTAAAGTTAAGAGATTGGTTAAACCCAAATTTAGATGATTTTTTCCCACAAAATGTCCTTTGATTTACAACAAATACTCTTCACAAACTGAAAAAAAAAATATTACGCTCTCTGTCCCATAAAAGATGTCTAACTTCTTTTTTAGTTTGTCCAACTAAAGATGTCATATTTCCATTTTTGGAAAACTTCTCCCTCACAAGAATATAAATATTATATTTTCTTTTTTCACCTAACACACAAAACAAAACGTTTTAAACTCTTGTGACGTCCAACAAGTGTGACATCTTTTATGAGACGGAAAAAATCCCTAAATCCAGATAAAACTTTTCTTCATACGTAACATATCATTTGAGCTTAGTTGAGGAAAAGTTGAAAACTTAGTGGATACTTACTCTTTCCGTCCGCGAATAAGAGTTTCGTTTTTTTCATTTTAATCCGTCCGCAAATAGGAGTCTCAGTTCATTTTTTTACTATAAATGGTAATAGGGTCACATTCCACTAACTCATTCTACTCACATTTCATTTAAAACTAATAAATACTCCTAAGTTAGACTCATATTCCACTGAATTTTTTCTTTCCATTTTTAAAATATTTTTTAAAATTTGTACTGAAAAAATGTGACTCCTATTAGTAGACGGAATGAGTACCGGGTAAAATCTGAAATTAAAAAAATATATATAAGGTGGGCTGTTGGCTTGAAGTTATTTGTTGTTTCCACTCCAAATAATTGTAAATTGAAATTCAAAATAAATAAATAATGAAATTATTTCATTACAATTTATAAAAAGTACAAGTACTACAAATTAAAATTTTTAAAAATAGAACTATAATTTATTGTTGGAATATTTTGGTACGTGTCTAATTTTGTCGATGAGAGCAACATGGATTTATTGTTGGTGCAAAGAAACAGTCGATATGCAAACTCTGGAAAATAGTGACACGGCTTGCACTCGCTATGGGGCCCACCTCGTCACCATCCCCGCCCTTCATATATGGAGCACGCCGCCACCTCCCCATTTCAAATGCTTTCTTATCTTTCAAGGGAATATTTACCAAATTTCTTGACGACCCACATAAGCCGCCAAAACAAACTCTATTCAAAATTCAAAGTGTTTGAAGCCATCTCCTAATTTGATAACATCCTGAGAAAGGTGTACAAAATAAAGTTGCAATGGCCACCACTCCGATTCCCCACCATTTCCTTACTTGGTAAGCATATAAAACCTAATTTACAAAAAGGTAGCCATAATAAATCTACATTAATCTAATTTATTTTTGACAGGTCAAACCTCATAACTTATAAACATTTTCTTTTCCTGTCTTCTTGCTAAGTAAAGCAGACCATTATTCAAATTTATGGATTTGGATCAGCTCCTTTACCTTTTATTAAAGCACTATCTTGGCCACCCACTATCAATCCACAAAAGCTTCTTTCTTCACCTCCACTTTTCCTTAATCCTCTCCCACTTTCATCTAATCATCCATTCACATATATACAGAGTAAGACACAAAATTTCTCCAAACATTAAATGGATCCTCCTCCTCCTCTTCCTCTTCCACCACCTCCACCATACACACCAGCCAACCACATTGTCTTACCAAAACAAGCAAGACACCATGACCATATTCCAAAGCAGCCGATCCTCCGGAGGCCGAGGAGGAGGACTAATCCGATGGTGTGGCTTGGGGCAGTCCTGTGCCTCGTCTTCAGCCTCCTCCTCATCTTCTTCGGCATCACCACGCTCATTATCTTCGTGGGGATCAAGCCCCAGAGCCCGGTCCTCGACATCCCGGCAGCGACCCTCAGCGTGATCTACTTCGACTCCCCACAGTTTCTCAACGGAGACATCACATTCCTTGCAAACTTCACAAACCCTAACCGGAAACTGGGAGTCAAGTTCGAGTACCTCAATGTAGAGCTCTACTTCTCGGGGAGTTTGATAGCGAGCGAGGTTGTGGAGCCTTTCAGGCAGAGGGCGGGGGAAGTGCGGTTGATACAAGTTCATCTGCTGTCGAGTCTGGTGTATCTGCAGCCGAATCTCGCGATCCGGCTGCTGAAGCAGGAGCAGAGGAATAGAGTCGTGTACGAAATCAAGGCGAATTTTAGAGTGAAGTTTGAGGTGGGAGTGGTGCATTATTCTTATGCGTTGCACGGGAACTGCGTGATAGAGATGACGAGCCCACCCAATGGCGCACTCATCACGCGCCACTGCACAACTAAGAGATGATAATTTTTTTATGCGTGTGAGTTGGTCTAGTAGTAGAGTGATTAATTTCCGAGACACATGGTCTCATGTTCGAAATTTCTCTTCATTTATTAAAAATAGGAGATGATACTTTTCTGGTGACAATTTTGGGTTAGGAGGTGATGATATTAACTGTAAATATCACTTTATAATTTAAATTGTATGTTTATAGCTTGACAAATGTTTCATATTTTTCATATTGATTTATTATTAACCTATATATTGTGGTTTTCGTGTGTTTTCTTTCTAATTTTAGACTTGATTCATTCTATCGGTATTGACCAATCAAATATAATTTGGATCTTCTACTCCATGGTCTGCCCAAGGTGTATGTATACAACATCCCTGCCCAATGTCTGAACGGCATCCAACTGTCCGACGAAGTGGAGATCCCGTAAGGGGTGTACGAGCACGGTACACCCCTAGGAAAAGAAGAGAATATTCGAAGCTTATGTCGATGCAAGTGGAGATCCCGTCTTCAGCAACCAACAAAAAGCAGAGCATTTTTAGGACTGAGTTGGTTTCTAGTAACAAACTAACAATATAGTATGTCGAGAAGGCGCCTAGCCGTGCACACGTAGTATGCTTCGAAATTCAAAATTTTGCGTCATCTATAACAAGTTGGAGAAATAATGGACTCAAGCGAGACAATTATTCTCCGAGATACAATAACCATCCATCAAAAGTCGAACACCAAGTCTTTCAAGTACGTTATTACTTGGGAGAAGGTTTGCTGCTTGCTTCGATAAATGGACAAGTTGCGGAGAGCATGCCCTCCCGAAGCTCACAAAGCAAGCCTTTGACTAGTATTCTACAAACGACATGGGGTGGGCCGTCTCCCACTGTTCTGACCTATGGCGTGGATAGGGGGTATGACCTTGAAGTCGAGAAGAAGCCGCCCAATGGGATATAAGGAAGAAAAACGCAAAAGATAAGAAAGACGACGACCTCGAGCAGTCCTACACGGTAAGATTTGGGTGACTGGTATTCAAGCAGCACTTGATATTGCATAAAAAATCCCAAAAGTAACTATAAATCTCATTAGCTTTCTATGCCCATACTCCCATCTAGTACAAGCTGTGCTATTATTTAACAAACTGTTGATCCTGTTGCTGACAGCATTAACAATATGTACTAGTCCAACAAATGCATAAAATTTTTCCCGAGTTACACACAATATATATGTAAAAGAATTTGTTTAAACTAAACCAATCTATGCTTCAAAAGAAAAATACAAATAAATGAGTTAAAGCATTTCTGGTGCCTTGTGATTCTACATCACGTATAGTAATGAAAATCACAAGTTGGGGAAGAATCTAACAATCGCAATTATCCATACCCTACTTCACATAGTAGCACCAGCATAAGATGCGTAAAAATGTACACGCTTTACGGAAGTTGGCTGGAATATGACTACAAGTTGTCCGGTCTACATACGGCATCATGGAACCATTCGAGCGAGTATAAAATAAGCACAATTCAAGTCTGAGTAAGTCAGTCCAAGCTAAACAGCAACAGTAGCCATCCAACCTATTTGCCAAGATACAACTTCCAAGTATATGTGTCCACTCAGATCGCTCTCACAAACATAGTTATTAATGACCGAGTAAGGCAGTAAAACATTTGTTTCATCATCTCCCCCTTTAAACCAAATCCAGAAATCCAACAAGAATAACAAGGCTAGACAATTTATGTTAGACTAAAATTGGCAGAAGTAATGCTCTTAGTTAAGGACTGTATATGACATTTTAACCTATCTTAGAATGCAAACACCAAATGCAAGTTTTTATAATCCTATGAATTATCAGAAGCACTGTTACTCAATCTACAAATAGCTGTCTCAGAAATTCACATATCTTGATATGACTACAAGGAATCCCGTCCTTGAACCAAAGAGCAGGGGATAGATTATATGCTACCTTTTGGGATATTTTCAGCTTCCCAACTTCACCGTCACAAGTAAGCAACGAACAGAATGACAGAGAAATATGAAAGCAAAAACAATTTTGTGTTTATATACCAAAAAACGATTTAAAATTTAGGACAATGTAGCGTACCAAGTCATGAACGAAGACCTTTGCGGTTCAGGAAGACATCTATCATGCTCATTTGCTCAGTACAGCTTGATTCCTCATGTGCCCTTAAATAAACAGATGCACAACTACAGATATCGAATATTATGAAACAAGCACGAAGATCAAGCAATAGAGACAAATAAAAAATAAAACTGTTGAAGTAACTCAAGAATTGGATAACTGATAAGTGAAAATGAATAGGCAATACAAGTTACATCCAGCCAATATGAAACTCTGCATTATGCATATAATTCCATTATTTTGTGGCATTAAAAACTATAATCAGACTATATGTGATCATCTTCATTACTGAGATGCAGCTTCAGATGGTGTCTTGGCAACGATAGACAAGGCATGTAGTCCACTCTGCAACTCATCTTGCAACAAGCTGTAAACCATTCTATGCCTTTTAACCAAACTCTTCCCTTCAAACTCCTCAGAAATCACCCCCACATTGAAATGCGTCTCTCCATCGCTACCGGCCACCCCGGAATGGCCGGCATGCTGATAAGATATATCCTCAACATGTATTGCAGTTGGCCTTAGCTCCTTCTTCAAAATCTCCTCAATCCTCCTTCCCCTACTACCCAATTCGCTATTACCCCCCAAATCCTCCCTCAAATCTCCACCAATTTCACTTTCCCCCGCTCCACCATCGCTAATTGTAGAATCCCCAATTCCTGAAACACCAGAGCTAGGGCTTGCACCTCTCTCGGCTTCAACATACAATTGCAAGGCCTTCTTCTGCATCAATTTCAACATATTCAAGAATCCATTATTCCGAGATGGGGTTAAGCTCTGCTGCAGCCCCAGAAGGGTTGCGAAATCGGGCGAAACCCTAACAATCTCCTCCACGGGCCGGCCCGAGAGGCCTTGGACAAGCAAAGCTGCGAGCCCTTTCGTGAGCATCGAATCCGAATCCGCTTCAAAGATCACATTTTTATCCTCGTCGAAATAGGCTCTGACCCAAACCTGAGACACGCAGCCTTGGACCTTGTTTTCGGGCGTTTTGTACTTGGAATCGAGTGTGTTGAGATTTCTACCATAGAATAACAGCTGTTCGTACTTGGCTTTGGGTTCTTGAACGGCCTGGAACAGTTTGACGATTTCTTGGAGCTTGGGCGGCAGCTCCTCGACGCGTTGCAGGGAGGAAGAGGAAGGAGGGGAGGAGAGGACGGGTTGGTTTGAGGAAATTCTTTTGGTGATGGTCTTGGAGAAGAAGAATCGATGAGGTGGTGTGGGGATTTTTGTGGGGTTGAAGAATGGAGCGGCGGAACGATGAAAGAGGGAAGAAATGGGAATTTTAGTGGGTGTTGACATGAGTTTCCGATTGAGGACTGATAGAGAGGAGGATTGGTAGCGTAGAGGGGAGAGTTTATGGATGATGAAATTGTTTTTTGTTGTGTAAATCGTCGTCTAATTATTGCTTTTATTTACTACTACTAGTATATATTCAACTGTAATAAATTATCTAAAAATAGCCATTTAACTTAAGTTCACGCCGATGTTGTTCGACTCATTATTCTTCGCCAAAATTAGAGGATGAATAATCACAAAAAAAAATTAGAGCATATGTATTTTATACTAATAGAAGAAATTTGAAAATATTAGTGTTGAGTGTTTTTGAGTTGTAGGGACTACAGCATAATATACTAATGTTAATGAAGAAAAAAGTATAGATTCATACTATTTGAAAAGATAAAAATTGAAAATGCCATCTCCTTTGTTATGACTAGCAAACATAAAAATGTTGAATATATATAAAACCAGCACATGGAGACAGCGCTTGATCATAAATATGTATTCAAGAACAGAAATATTTGTGCTTTGAAATAATGAATGGACTCCTCCTCCTCACTTAGTGTTAGGGTTCCAATCTTCATCGATGCCAAAATATCGATCACCAAACTCGCCCATACCAGGGATGACACGGTAACCTCATTCACTCCCATTTCAATCTCAGACGTCACGATCTTTACTCTAGGGAAGCATCTGCACACCGCGTGCACTCCTTGAGGCGCCTGCGCACAATGTCGTTATAAATAAAGGCAAATGTACTTGCTTAGCTGAAATTTCCAACTTACTGAAATGAGATTAAGGAATATGATGTTGGCCTCCGAGACACCCTTCTTTATAAGTAGGGAAATAGCTTCAACGGCTGAATTTCCTGAAATCGAAGATCACAAATGCGTTACAAGTGTCTTCGACCTCTCTCTCCATTACAAGTTCATGAATACAAGATTCCCACCTGTGCCCAAAATGGGATCCAGTAACAAGACATGTCTATCTGAGATGTCTGTTGGAAGTTTCTCATAGATCAGCTTCACCAAAAAACAGAAAAAACACGATTCCAAATGACATCGATCACGTGCATTTAGGAGCAGACGTGTTGCCAAACAAACCTGTTGAACACTGTCACCTCCTTTATGAATAACGATTTTGCCAATTTTGATTCCTTTGCAGCATGCTCGTAAGGCGTTCTCCATGCTCTCGCCACTGAAAAGTTCGCAATCGTTTCAAAAGCTAAAATGAGGCCTTAAAATGGGGGAGGAAAAAAGAGGTGAACATAGATTTACCTTCTGATAATAGACACTCCACATAATCTTTTGCAGAAGTCTACTCCAATGTACACTGATCCTGCATTGCCAAACATTAGAAGATTCGTATAATTTAGGTCTCAGTTTTCGACATGCTTGATTAATAAGTATAACAAGCTAACCAGCAAAGGCAGAACTTTGAGAACTACAAAAATCCCTAGAGCAGATTGTGGATAGTGGAAAAGAGTGGCTCACCGGTTGGAGTAGTGACCTGCTTTTCTGTAAATGGGAGATGCCCGAGACCATGTTCGACAACCTAACAAAACATGTTACATATAATGAAAAACTCACCAAATCAATACAAAAAAACGGCTGAAAGCAATTCCGTTCCAGAAATACAGACACATACCAAGCGGATAAGGCGGTCAGAATAGAAGATAAAATCATGCATTGATGCTTTAGAATCACGTATGATCGTGTGCATTCCACGTATCTTGCAAGTCATAAATATCAAGTACAGAATGGTGATATATATGTTTAGTGTACAGAAAAGAACAAGATGGGAATGATGCCTGAAATGTTGATTGAATGACAACTAAGTTAGGGTATATTTTGCAAAGATCGTGCTGGCCAAGTTTAGTCCGTAGATGTTGGATATTTAGGTCGATGGCAATGGGATTGTCTCCTCTGATATGGAGTTAAAGGCGGAAGTAAAACAAGAACTGGAATTCAATATAAAAGAAGAACAATCCTCCAAAGAGGCCAAGATAATCCTCCGAAGAGGCCTACGGTTGATACCGTCCTAATACACTTTATTTTCCGAGATGTCTAGCTCTTCTAAAGAGGAGCTATTTATAAGGATCAACCTATAGATAAACAAAGAAACAAATCCTCAACATTTAAATTAACCTTTCCACAATCTCCACAATAATGAAAATAATCTCAAGAGATAATGGAGATCATTAGCTTGATCTCTATCAATTGTAATCTTCAACAATCTCCATAATAATGAAAATAATCTCAAGAGATAATGGAGATCATTAGCTTGATCTCTATCATCCTCCACGAGGAATAATAACGTCACCGAACTTTTTTGTAGGAAGAATAAAATCCTCAAATGCAGGCTTCACAAATCTTGCATACTGCAATTTTACATGAAACATTAATAGTTAGTAGAAATACAAATTCATAAAAATAAGCAATGAGTTCCCTGCTATGCTACCTGATCAAGAACCATCCCGAAGTCTCTACCCTTTTCTACAGTATCACGCCTTATTCTCCTCGCAAGACGAACATCAGCATCTGCACGGAAGAGTTTTTGTTATCAAAACCAACCTAAGTGCAGAAAATATTGGCAAAGGGCAAGGAAGAGAACCTGCATCTACGAATATCTCCATGTTCATCAAATCACGGACACGAGGATCATGAAAGACGAGTATACCTCCTAAAATTATTACATCCGAGGGATTCTCCTGATAGAAGTGAGCTGATTAAAGAAATAGAATAAAGAAACGCTATGAAACACGAAGCAGAACACAAAGGATCATACTCTTCGGGAAGGGAAAACATGGTTTTTATAACTCTTGAAATCATATTTTGGAATGTCTACTGCCTGACCGTGTTTTAGTTCCTTCAACATGCATGATGGGGTACGTACTAAACAAGCCCAATAGCAGTGACGGCCCATCAGCCCAAAGACCAAGGAAGAGTATCAGTTCGGCATTACCAAAGAGTTCGGCCCCAGCCTACAGCTCGGTAAAAGCCAACCAATCAGTTCGGCATTACCAAAGAGTTCGGCCCCAGCCTACAGCTCGGTAAAAGCCGACCAATCAAGCTCTACTCTCAGGTCGGCAAAAGCTACTCGGCAATAGTTCAGCAGTTCGGTCTCAGTATTCGACCGAACTGGGAGATAGTGGACTCATGCAGAACCTCCACGACCTCCACTACACGATCTATTTAGTGGTGTCAACTCATGCAGGATCTCATGCAGGATAGCGGACCAAACAAAGAGATAGTGGACCCATGCAGGATCTCATGACCTCCACGACATCCACTACCTAGTTAGTGGTGATGCAAGCCACGACCTAGTTAGTGGTGATGCAAGCCACGATCTTAGTTCAATGTATAAATAGAACTTAGATCAGATAGAGGAGGGCTCTCTAGACATCAAATATCATATAGCAAGTCAAGTCTGTATTTGTAAGCTGGAAAACCAGATCAAGCAATACAATCTTGCCCTCCTTTCTTCCCGTGGACGTAGATTTACCTCAGTAAATCGAACCACGTAATTCCTTGTGTCGTGATCTATATTCATTACCTGCATTTACTACTATCAAAAATTCGCCCATCCATCACTGGCGCCGTCTGTGGGAAACAGAGAACCAAATTTGTGATAAAGCGAGTTTTTGATCCTCTTCCACCAAAAAAATGCATACCAGATCACGTAACACCCATAATACCGTTCGTGATAACCATGAGGAAGCTAGTCCAGCCCGCAGGTCTGGAAAACAGCCTCGGGAGAAATCTACTTCCAGTTCTCACGGAGAAGGAACAAGCCGCTCAAAGACTCATCGCACCGAGTCTTCCCAGCAGCCCAATTTGAACGAGGCTGTCAAGTTGTTTTTGGCCGAGAAGCAGGAAGAGTTCTTAATTTTCCTGCAAAAGGGCCAAAAGCCGGAGACGAAAACGGTGGATTCTCCCTCCTCATCCAGACATGAAAGTCGCTACCGCAGTAGTGCCGTGTCTTCCAGGAAGAAGAATCCTCAACCCCGACATGTTCCTGTTCCTCCTCGGTACCGGAATCACAGGAGAACTCCATCTCCTCCATACCGAAGAGGTGTCGGGTTCGCCATGTACGGAGCATTGAAGACTCCGTTCTCGGACGATATCACCCGAACTTCCTTGCCACAGAACTACCGAACTCCGTCGATGACTTATGACGGGTTAGTGAATCCTCATGACTTCCTGGGACGCTATCAGTATAACATGGTGAACCAGGGTCTCAATGAGGTCCATATGTGCAAACTATTTCCCGAGCTGCTTATCGGGAACGCAAGAAGGTGGTTCGATAGCCTTCCCCAAGGCAGCATTAGATCTTACCGGGATCTAATGGATGCTTTCCACAGGAGGTTCTTTCAGAAAGCGGAAGCCCGAAGCACTTCGGCTCAGCTGCTTTCTATACGTCAAGGTCGCGACGAAAAGATCAGCGACTTTATGACGAGATTCCACAAGGAATGCCTACAAGTAGATAATCTCAATGATCTACTTGTCATTTCGGCATTCCAAAATGGAATCCTACCCGGAGCTCTCTACAGAAAGCTCGTGGAATGCAGTCCGCAAACAACTCAAGAGATGTGGGACATTGCGGACCAGTTTTCTCGTGCCGATGAGGCAGACCGTCGAAAACGGTCTTTAGACAGCTCATCTAGAGAAGACAAAAAGAAGCCCGATCATAGCGATCAGAGGCTTCCTCGCCGAACTCCTTCCCCACTAAAGGAGGGATAGCGGTCATCCGAGGTGATCAAAAAAGAGCAAGAGTGTTTGCAGATTGCGCTTAAAAGTGCCGAGCAATCAGATCGGCACCATCAAGCATAGCAATCACAGCAGCCGGAGTCAGAGGCAGGCGAAATGACCGAAGTCACAACGGAGCCGAACTCGATGGTGTACGGCACTGAAGCCGTGATTCCGGGTCCTCGAACTCTAAATTTCTCCTCAGAAATAAATGATGACGGACTGAGAGCCAAACTAGATCTGGCCGAAGAAAGAAGAGAATTGGCCTGCATAAAAGCAGCCAAGTACAAGGAGCAAGTAGCCCGGTATCATAACCAAAGGGTGAAAAAGCTGCAATTTCAAGTGGGAGATCTCGTCTTGAGAAACAACGAAGTAAGCCGAGCAGAAAAGCTGGGCAAACTCGAACCCACATGGGAAGGTCCATATCGGGTGTCAGAAGTCCTCGGCAAAGGGTCTTACAAATTGACTCACATGTCAGGAGAACAAGCACCCCGAACATGGTACATTTCCAACCTCAAGAAGTTCCATTTGTAAGAGACAGTCCGGTCAGTCAGTCTTGTGTCTAGTTCAGTCCTAGGGGTATGTGCTTTCTTTGTTTTTTACTTGTTTTTTATGTTTGTCTATGTGCGTTTTGTCTGTCTATGTGCGTGTCGTCTCTTACAAATGTTACTGAGGTATCTTGTTCTTCGAAGGCTGATCCCCTTTTTAGAACATATATAAGCCAACGATTGTGAGTCCAAGCTTCTAAGGAGGATACAAGACCACAATTCAGCTTAAGAAACAAGCAGTACGTCTGAAACGAACTGCAACAAAGGGAAAGTCCGATCCACGCGATAAAACTCGCCGAATTAGGACAAGGGAAAGTCCGATCCACGCGATAAAACTCGCCGAATTAGGACAAGGGAAAGTCCGATCCCCAAATTAGGACAAGGGAAAGTCCGATCCGAGCGATGAAACTCGCCAAATTAGGACACAAGCTTAGTCCGGTCAAAGAAATTTACTTCATAAGACCAAAGACGAGTCCGGTCAAAGAAGTTTATTTCATAAGACCGAGGACCAAGTCCGGTCAAAGAAGTTTACTTCATAAGACCAAAGACGAGTCCGGTCAAAGAAGCTTACTTCATAAGACCGAGGACGAGCACGATGAAATTTTTTCGCTGAGCTGTAAATACACAGTAATAGAAGCGAAATGAAGATTTCATTTATTAAAACTTGTTCGGCATACAACTCCGCTGCCCTACGAGAAGGCGTTACGCCATTACAAAGGACTATTCTACTGTCCCTGGTTGCTAAAGTTGAGCCATCTATTCACAAAATCCTCGTGAAGCCGAGTTCGGGCGTTCTCGGCAGCTGAAGAATAAGCAGGTCGACGAGATGCTCTAATCGACCTACCGCCTCTTCCCTGAGCCCGGGAAGCTCTAGCACCTCGCCGGCGAAGAGTCTCTTCACGAAGCATTTGTTGATCTTGCTCACTCATAATCACAGCTCCTCTACGAACTTCAGTCCGTCCTTGTCTTGACGTTTCCGGTTGCTCCTGAGTCCGTTCTCGTCTTGACGTTTCCGGCTGATCCTGAGTTCGTTGCTGACTTGGAGTAGGGTTTTGAGCAAGTGAATCAGGGGTTTGAGCTGGAGTGTGACCATCTGTTGGCGGGAAATGCCTAAGGAATCTCTCGATTGAGGGACGCCGGGAAAGAATGATGTCGTACCGAGAAGCCCAGCGCCGCAATGATTTCACGACTTGTTGGCAAGCCGAGCTCTCCAGCGCATTGTTCCTCCGGAGTACATGATATTCCTCCCACAGTTCGTCAACTCGTTCCTGAACTTCAGAGATGGTCATTCCCCCGCGCCTGCAGATGAAATCCTCATACGCAGTCCTCTCAGCGACGGCAGTGTTCAGCTCGGCCTCCAGATCTTTCTTTTCGGACTCTAAGTCCTTATTGTCGGCCTCCAGCTTCACTAAACAAGCCAAGAGTTCGTCATTCTTCATCTGGTCAGCTATGGCTTTTTTCTCAGCTTCGTCTAAAGCGGAAGAGTACAGCCGCTTCCAGTGAAGTACCTCCAGCTCCTTAAGAGTTAAGAATACAAAGCAGCTGTGTCAGTTCGGCATTTCAGTTTACTAAGCAGGTAGTAAACCACAACAGGAGTAAAAGAGAGTACGAAAAGCTATACGAAGACACAAGTGCAGAAAGAAGAATTTTTTCATTCATAAGAAAAAAATTTTTACACAAGGAGGGCTTCAAAGCCATTTTACAACAAGGAAGAAACTAAACTAAGAGAAGGGAGACGAAATCATACTCCGCCAGCTTCGTCTCCGGCTCCTCGGTGAGGTTCAGCTTCCTTCTCCTTGTCTGCCTCAGCTTCAGCCTCGGCCTCCCTGCTCCTCCCAGCCTGCTCGGTGCCCCCATCACCGATCAGCAGCACCTCTTGCTCGGCCTGCCTGTCTCCGGTCTGCTGATCAGGCTGCTCGGTCTCACCCTCTCCGTGGAAAATTGGAGCGGGTGAAACTGGCCCTAAGGAAGCAAAGATAGCCTCCATATTCTCGTCCCGGTCAGCTCGGCAACTACGAACTCGGTCAGCAGAAAGCAGGACCGAGGACGAAGCAAGCTCCTCAAGGAGCGGCACACTCTGGAGACGAGCTGCTATCTCTCGGCCGTACAGCGGCAGAACGACTTCGGGCCCCTGCTCGGCATTATCGGTCATCAGTTTCAGCAGATCACCGACAAAGGCCGAAAATTGATTGCTCAGAAAGAGTTTCTCCGCGAAAGCACGGAGAACCTCCCCTTGGGCAACCACGGCGGCAGCATCCCTCCGTTTAGTCTGTTCTCGCTGGATGACGAGCTGGTTTTTGGCAAACTGAGCTTCATCCTGGGCCGAGATCCTAGCAGCTCTGGCCTTCTCAAAGTCGGCCTTAGCCTGTTCGGCCTGGTGACGAGCTGCCGCCAACTTCCTCTGCATCTCAGCATAATCGTTGGACGCTTTGGAGAGTTCAACGGCGACGAGCTTGGAGAGCATATCGTTCCTCTGAAAATGGAAAAAGGAAAAAGTCAACCGAGGGGCCACAAAAAATACAGGAAAAAAGCAAGGCCAGAAAATCAAGAAGAGAATTCACCTCGGCGAAGTCCGTGGGCCATAAAAAGGGCTCACAGATATGTTCCGAAGGAGGCGCCAAGACCACGTCTTTCTCTGGCGCTCTTGGGGGCTTCTGGGCCTTCCCCTTCCCCTTTGCCGAAGTGGACTCCGGCTTTTTTGGATCCGAAGAGGTCTTTTGCCTCTTCGGATTCTTCTCGGCATCAGACGCCGAGCTTGTGGTTTTCGGCCTCTCCGGTTCCTTAGATTCGGAGGATTTGCGGCTAATCTTGTTCAGCAAGTTCACTGCCAAAAAGCAAGAAAACAAGGTTAGTTTTCGTCGTCAAGGCAGTAATGCATAAAAAAGAATTCCTCACCCTCAGTCTCTTCGTCCGAAGACGAGGAGTCGAACACGAAGTCGCCCTTGACGAGCTCAGACTCCAGGTACTGCTTCCTAATCATAGGAATCTTATTGAGCTCGCCCTCGAGCTCGTCCAACGGTTCTAACCGAGGATGAGGAATCACGGACTTCGGCCCTCTCCAGGGAAAGCCCGGAGCCGCTGTCCTATTATAAAAAAAGAAGCGATGCTGCCACTTTGGCCACTTGGTTTTGCAGAAGGCCCTAAAAGGCTGTAAAGGGATCAAGTAAAACCAAGATCCTTTTCTTTTAAACTGGAAAAAATTAAGGATTGCCCTCAGAGACAGATCCTTATCTAGCCTACGCAGTTCGGCAGCAAAGGCCGATAAGTGCCTCCAAGAATTCGGAGTCACCTGACCTAAAGGGAGTTGGAAAAAATCAAGCAGCTCTACAAAGGCAGGGGGAAGAGGGAAACGAAGCCCGCATTCCAAGCCGGCTTCATAAACGGTGGCGTAACCCTCCGGCGGCGAGTCAGCCCTATGAAGGTCGTCGGGAATCGCAACCTTCCCCCCAGGAAAAAAATATTTTTCGTGTAAGGATATCACAGTATCCTTACTCAAGACGCTGTGAAAATACTCTACGGTCTTCTCCCCGGATTCTTTCCGGCTAGAAGACCCCTTACCCCCTTTCCTACCGCTACCTGACTCAGAAGAAGAAGAAGAAGACATAGTTCTTACTCTTTGAAAGTCTGAAAAAATTCTGAAGAAATTCTTGAAAGCGGAAGGAAATTTTTTCGCAAAAGAGAGAGAATGCAGAAGAAGCAATAGCAAAAGTGTTCAACTGATGAAGAAAGGACGTATTTATCAGATTCGGAGAAGATTTCAAAATCATCGCACCGTTTCGAATCCCACCTTTTCAGGATTCAACGGCCGGATTTTACTGTCGCATTTAATGCAGTCACGCGCAAGGCACGTCCCCTGACGTCAGCCTCCCCCGTACCTTTATCCAGAATGCCGAAGTGACTCGCTTCGCCGAAGTGATTCACTTCGCTTTTCGGGGGGGGTAGTGATGGGGTACGTACTAAACAAGCCCAATAGCAGTGACGGCCCATCAGCCCAAAGACCAAGGAAGAGTATCAGTTCGGCATTACCAAAGAGTTCGGCCCCAGCCTACAGCTCGGTAAAAGCCAACCAATCAGTTCGGCATTACCAAAGAGTTCGGCCCCAGCCTACAGCTCGGTAAAAGCCGACCAATCAAGCTCTACTCTCAGGTCGGCAAAAGCTACTCGGCAATAGTTCAGCAGTTCGGTCTCAGTATTCGACCGAACTGGGAGATAGTGGACTCATGCAGAACCTCCACGACCTCCACTACACGATCTATTTAGTGGTGTCAACTCATGCAGGATCTCATGCAGGATAGCGGACCAAACAAAGAGATAGTGGACCCATGCAGGATCTCATGACCTCCACGACATCCACTACCTAGTTAGTGGTGATGCAAGCCACGACCTAGTTAGTGGTGATGCAAGCCACGATCTTAGTTCAATGTATAAATAGAACTTAGATCAGATAGAGGAGGGCTCTCTAGACATCAAATATCATATAGCAAGTCAAGTCTGTATTTGTAAGCTGGAAAACCAGATCAAGCAATACAATCTTGCCCTCCTTTCTTCCCGTGGACGTAGATTTACGTCAGTAAATCGAACCACGTAATTCCTTGTGTCGTGATCTATATTCATTACCTGCATTTACTACTATCAAAAATTCGCCCATCCATCAGTTCGGGAAGGGAAAACATGGTTTTTATAACTCTTCGGGAAGGGAAAACATGGTTTTTATAACTCTTGAAATCATATTTTGGAATGTCTACTGCCTGACCGTGTTTTAGTTCCTTCAACATGCACAACAACTGCTCCGTATCGAATGCATCTGAACAAACACGCAAACTGAATGAGTTATAGTAATAAAACTTGAATAGAAAAATTTGAGATATTGAAAGAAAGCATTACTCACCAGGATGATCAAAATTGTATTCATTGACACTTGTAAGTTCTTCGGGTGCCTAATTGTGATAGAAGGAATCCTGCGAACGTAGTATAGAAAATTCGATCAGCAAGGCTCGTACTTATCTACTTCAAAGGCAACCAAAGCAATGGTGTTGATTATGTTAAGGTTCTCATAGAGAAACAGATGTAACTGGTTAACAAGTACGACACGCTGATCATGAAGCTGTTCGATAATCATATCACAAACGGTAGTCTTGCCAGACGATGCACCTCCACCAACTCCTGCAGTTTAAAACGATCGACACATAGTAACTACAACTACATAGACTTATTTCATTTCCTATATCTTTCAGTAACAGATACACAGACACAAATTGGTTCGATTAATTCCAGTTCAGCACGACCAAATATAACGACGAGTGACTTCTATTTGGTGATCATAGGTGGAGATGAAGACGCTCCGAGTACCTATGACCAAAAGGTTGCTTGCTATTTTTAGATGCAGCAATGTGTTGCTCAGCTTCTGAAGCACTATGACCTGTTTCACCTAAGCGAAAACCGGAGAAATGAACGCCCGATAGAGCTCCTATCAAATCTCCAATTGCTGTTGAACCTGTTGGTTTCTGGATTACAAGAGATAAAAGCCGGGCGTAATACAACCCAAAGAAGAAATACAAAAGAAGTAACTGAACTAGAATGAAATTACCATTGGAAAATCGAAACAGTAACCGTAAAAGTGTTTAGCCGAGTCGAGGAGTCCTCTTCCCGCAAGACGAGATACGCCCCGGTAGTGCTCTCGGTTTGGCGTGTCGTCCCCAAAGGTAAATCGGCTACGTCTATGGTGAAGCAGCACCGCAATCAATAGAGCTCTGGCGAACTGGATGGAGGAGAGGGCAGAGCTTTCAACAGAAAAACAATGCAGAGAGAGGGAGAGAGCTTATGCTTGTGAATGGTGTAATGTGTGTCTAATGCAGTGGAATGACTAGCCTATTTATAGGCCAAGCTACCATGCAGGGTCAACCAAGCCATGAAGGCTCATCATGGCAGATTAGTAACCGTCGGCGGTTACAAGCGTGTGGCAGGAGTGTGCCATTCGCGTGTGCTTTTCTCACGTGGCAGCTTTGACTGTGCCATGCTTGACGACGTGTCAAGCCACTTGGATTGCTGACTCAGCGGTGGTCTAAAAAGATTATTGCGGGTCCAGACCCGAGCCCAAAACCACCCAAATTGCCAAGACCAAGATCGGGATCAGAACCGGGCCCGAGCCCGAGCTCGGGCTCTGGCGGGCGGGGGGCGACGGCGCGCGCGTGTAGGGCTCTTTCACTCATCTTGGTCCACTATAATTATTAATTAACATAAAGTCACTTAATTTAAACCCATTAAAAGATGTGTTACTTCTCCAATGTGGGATAATTAACACTAGTTAATTATTCCCTAAGCTCAAGCTCCAAACTTTAATTAAAAGCTAATTACGCCCAACTTCAATCCACTATTTCTCACTCAACGGAAATCGGATTTAAGAAAGTGAATATACTACATTTATCTACGTAAAATGTAGATCGACGCTATATCATTTAATTTCACAAAATTAAATGTCTCGTTGTATTTATTATTTGGTCAAAATTAATTGACCGGTCATAATTAATCCATGATTTTTACTGAACCCATGACTTGCATAAGAAACGAAACAGTATCAAGGAAAAATAGTGTATCTAATAATCATCTCCAAACAAACGTGTTGAAAACAGAAAGACACTTGGAATCTATAAGAACCATAGATGAATAGTGACAAATAGAATTTCTTTTGGTAGAACATACATATTCACAGGGACAGGGAGAAAAAATATCAGCTTCTCCAACTTTGTGGATATTTCAAACTAGTTTAAGGGAATAGTCTTGATGTACATTTTTATAGAGTAAAACTGGATTTTCTCACTCTTTGTTTTATTTGCCAAAATTAAACACAATGAGAATCGAAAAATGTATGTGGATACACATTGGCTGCAGCTGGACTGGTTTGTTATCATCTCTTTCTGATTCCTATTAAATGTATCATATTTCGTTTGGTCCGTCCCTATTAAGTACTTAATATTCACTTTTGCTAAGTTAACTCACATTTTACTAATTTGATTTATAAATTAATATATAAAATAGATTTTCAATCCTTTTTTTTTGCATTATGTAAAATACGTATTTTTAATTTAAATTAGATCGAATTTTTAGAAAAGTGTAAAACAAGTAATTTAGTAGTAATTGCAGTGCGATAAGCCCGGATTTATGAGGAAACAAAATATAATAAAATGTGCTTGGATATGATAATTGTTATTTACATTAGTGTTATTAATAAATGGAATGTCCGGCTGTCGTCGAATCGACACTGGATTTGTTCGAATCCAATGTGGGACACGTTTAAGCTGCCAGATACGGGAATGGATCCCCTGCTGTGTACAACAGGGGTGCTGCTCCTCACACCCCCAATATTTTATATTAAAAATATATATTTTTAAAATTTAATTAAATTAATAAAAATATTGGGGGTGTGAGTAACAGCACCAGCAGGGCACCCCTACTGTGCACCCCTCCACCGCAGTGGATCCATTCCGGCCAGATACTACCAATTTATTTTAAACTTTTAAAGACTTGGAAAAAATATCTCAGAGTTATCGAATGGGCTTATACCCGCCATGGGCTATACAGTTTGGGCCTGGCCCTTGTCCAGCACAAAGCAGTTGAGATGTGCAAAAAAGTATTCCATTTATTCATGCAGTTTTTTAATTTCTCATGTATCTTTAATTCTTTTCATTAAATATTATAAAATAAAAAATAATTATATGTACAGACTGAACTATTTATAAGATTTTATATTTTTAATTATAATTGAGGTATAAGTATATATTTGTTGAATGATTTTAGAATCACATGAAATACTTCCCCCTTATACTAAAATTATGCTTTTGAGTATACTGGTTGCTTAATGGCACAACATATCTCCCACTTATACTCAAAACCACTTATATATCCAACTATAATCTTTTCAATGAACCGCCACAAAGGCGTCTTATTATAGAAAATAAAATTGAATGATCTGCCTTATAGTTCTCTAGTGTTTTTACAAAATCAAAAGTCATCTCGGTGTTCTCTTGTCGTAATGATGTAATGACTCCTATATGTTTGTATAATTGACATTAGAAAGTCACTTGGCTAAGTGTTCACTATCTTAGTGATTTATGAGGATATTACACTTATAGCATCATGATAGAGTCCGTGATTCATTATCTAACCATTCCCTTATCACTTTACTAAAATCTTTCTAATTCATACACATATAAACACAAAATACTTTGTTTCATTCAACAAATTGAGTCCAAGCATGTTATAATGCGATCTAGGGCATATCAAGGATTTATGGTAACTTGGATTATACTCCTAAGTCTTTCTCAAGTACTCTAATTTATTCATTTACCAAAGTCCAATGTCCTAAATCTCTCAAAATTTATATCTTAGCTTGCTTTGCAAAGTAGATATATTTTTTAGTACAGTCCATAGTTAAGTACTTTATGCAGAATCATACACTGTCTTATTTTTTCTCTATTCTTATTATGGCTGTTGAGAAATGTGTAATATAGATTCTCAACGGTGCATGTCCCTATACATGGCGTTGTGTTACTGTTTTTTATTTGCTTTCGTTGTTAGAACAATTGATGTAATAATTTATCACTTCTGATACTATGCTGCTGGTTATTAACTTATACTCAATTATTTCAGATTGAGATATCTCATTTATCTCTCAAACTAAAATTAAATTTATTCTATTGGATAATTGGTTCCTTCACCCCCTTTCTATTCTCTCTTCTTTAATCCTTCATTAGTCGCGTGCCCTCGAACTCTGCTATCCTTAGCAATGTGCGGTCATGACAAAAATGCAGAGATATACAATGTGATACGCCCTCGAGGTATCCCTACCCTAAAATTGTGTGCGTTCCAACCCCGTCAGAAAGAGCTAACCTCGAAATCCAAAAAATTCATGCCATCTACAACAACGTGGAGTTACAAAAGACGACTTGAGTCGTTGAATATCTATGAGGAGGAGAACAAAAACGCGTTTCTATTACGCAGAGACTTGGGAGAAGGTTCATGCCTGCAAAAGTGAACCGGCATAAGAGGATCGCACATACCAAAGAGAACGAAGAACACATCCGACGACCAATTTACCACAAACGAGGAGCATGATAGTTTGTGTGGAGTCGAGATAATTAGTTCGATTGTACAAAATATGACTAAGCACTAGATGAATGGGAAGATGCCAACTACAAGTTGTGTCTGAAAGGATATGGGCTAGATTAGATTAATATGGATTAAATAATTATAGTTGGGCTACAATTATAATTAGTCCATAAGCCCAACAATCATAAAACCCTAATGACTATTTGCCTATATATAATGGTTATTTATTCTCCATTGTGGGTGATGAGAAATAGCGTAACATTAGAGAGAAAATACGTAAAGCTCTGTAGAGAGAATTCCTAGCTTTCTTCTACGGAGCAATTGTACCCGGATAGTTCCTGCATCGGATTGGATTGCACGTGGACCTCGATAGTAGTGGATTCAACTTGCAGGATTCAATCGAAGAAGAACAACACAACAAGTAAGATTTAGTTCCGTTGTGTATTACGTGCTCAACTTGCAATATGATTATGAATCTAGATCTGTTATTCTTGTCTGCAATTTCCGCTGCGCTCATTAGATGAATACAAGAATTCCTAACAGTGGTATCAGAGCCCGGGGTTTGATTCATAATTAATTTTGTTTCCTAATTAATTTGTGGATGATTTTGGAAATCAAAATTCTGAAATTAGATTTCAAAATTCTTTCGAAAATTAGTGCAACATATGACGCAATTAATGGTAGTTGTGATGCGTAGTTCATGATGCGTTTTTAGATGCAATATATGGTAGTTTCGAAAATTTGTTTCCGCTGACGCTATTGGATTTCAACTGTACAATAGAGCAGTACAGTTAACGCAATATATGGAAGAAACAATTGATTTTGATGATGCTTATGCTCTTGTCGCTGGTTTTGACAGATGAAGGTTTTGGAAAATTGAAATTGGATTTCAACTAAAAGCTAATGTTTTTCAACCATATTTGCAATTGAACTTCGAAAATTGAAATTGGGTTCCAATTAATTTGGAATTAATATAGATCATAGAGTTAATATATTAATTAGATTAATAGATTATGACTCATCGTTATTATTTTAAATAATGATATTGTGCATGTAATATTAATTTTGAATTAATCATGTACAATTATTATAATATAGATTATTATTTGAATTCATTAATTCGATTACTGAATACTAATAACAATAAATATATTATTAATATTAATTTGGAATTAATATTAAATATGTATAATTATATTAATTTAGAATTAATATAATTACATCCACATTTAATTAGAGAATAAAATTTGATTTTATTTGTTGAGCATTATTTGATATCCTATGTGATAAGCATGCTATTTGATTTATGCTTATTTATTTAACTATAGTAGTTAGAGACCGTGTTATATTATGTCTGGGTAGGCGGCGCCCAGTATGTGTAGTCCGTCTTATACTATGTCTGGGTAGGCGGCGCCCAGTATGTGTAGTCCGTGTTATACTATGTCTGGGTAGGCGGCGCCCAGTAATTGTTTGAAATTTAATATTGGATATTATATTCACAGAACTAGTATCACACTTTTCCCCATAAAATATAAGTCTTGTTTTGAAACAAACGCATCGTCCATCATAATTGTTTGATGTTCCTAGCCTTTTCGACCACGAGTTTTACGCCAAAGTGTTTACTCTAAATCTACAAGGCCTAGGCTCATTCATAGATGCATGGTTGGCATCGTGTGATGGGGTTGACTTGCTTAAATTGTTTAGTGACGCCAAAGCGACCTAAATAGTTTATGGATGCATATTAATTGGATTAATAAACCAAGAATTGCAAAATAGTGGTTGCAATTGGCTTGGAGGCCCACCTTGTGATATTATTGTAGTGATCAGCCAAAGCAGGGGCTGCAATAATATAGACTTGGATCTTGGACCACTAAAATTTATATTTGATATAAATTCGTATTTTATGTTTGGGGGACATAATATATGTTAAAATTAGTGGGAGCTAATCAATACAATAAACCCTTGTTTGATTAGTGATGCGAATGTGATCTTTGTATGCTTTTCTAATTTGCTTTTCGTTTTATTTTCTGTTCAGATAATATGTCAAACTTATCTTATGAGTGTATGATGGAAACAAACAAATTGACTAGGTCAAATTTCACGGAGTGGCAGAGAGACTGCCCAAAACTCAAGGCACAAGGTGCAATGAGTGGGAGTTCAGCTATGTTTGTCATTGAGATAAATATGTCTATGAATAACTCACAATCCTGGGTATTGGATACCGCTTGTGGTTCACACATTTGTAATAATGTGCAAGGTTTAATTGACAGCAGGAAAGTGAGACCTGGGGAAGTAGACCTACGTGTTGGAAATGGAGCAAGGGTTGTTGCCGAACGCGTAGGAACTTATAGATTAGATCTTCCCTCAGGACATAGACTAGATTTACATAATTGTTATTTTGTTCCAGTTATTTCAAAGAATATTATTTCCATTCCGATGTTGGACATCGAAGGTTTTTCCTTCCATTTTGCAAACAGCAGATGCTCGTTTTCTAATAATGGATTGTTTTATGGAAATGCCTCTTTAGAGAATGGATTGTATATGCTTGAATGCAAACGGGACATTCTCAATGTGCAAAATAAAAGACTTAAACTAAGTAATACGAATAATGCAACTTATCTTTGGCATTGCAGACTTGGTCATATTAATGATAAAAGAATAGCAAGATTGAGAAAGTTAGACTATCTCACTTCATTTGATTTTGAATCATATGGTGCTTGTGAATTCTGTCTCAAAGGAAAGATGACTAATAAGCCACTTTCTGGGAAGGGGGTGCGTGCTAATGATGTGCTAGAGTTGATCCACACAGATGTGTGTGGACCGTTTCCAACTCAAGCAAAAGGTGGTTATTCGTACTTCATTACTTTCACTGATGATTTGACAAGGTATGGATATGTGTATCTTATGAAACACAAATCTGAGGCCTTTGAGAAATTTAAAGAGTTTAAGTGTGAAGTTGAGAAACAACTTGGGAAAAGTATCAAGACTCTCCGATCAGATCGAGGAGGGGAATACTTGAGCAGGGAATTTCTTGATTACTTGAAATCACATGGAATTCAGTCAGACTGGACACCTCCTGGTACACCACAATTGAATGGAGTATCTGAAAGGAGAAACCGAACATTATTAGATATGGTTCGATCCATGATGAGTTTAGCTAGTCTTCCTTTATTCCTATGGGGTCATGCCTTACTAACGGCTATTTACATTCTAAATAGGGTTCCTTCTAAATCAGTCGAGAAAACACCATATGAGTTATGGTGTGGCAAGAAAGCAAGTCTTAACCATATCCGGACCTGGGGTTGTCCAGCTTTTGTTAAGAAAATGATGACTGATAAATTGGAAACTAAAAGTGAGAAATGTTATTTTGTGGGATATCCTAAAGAAACTAAAGGGTACGATTTCTACTGTCCTGAAAATCACAAGGTGATAACATCAAGGAATGTGACGTTCCTTGAAGACAATTATGTCTGCAAGGAACAAGGTCAAAATACAGTAGATCTTGAAGAAATTCAAGAACCACAAGTTAACAATGAGGATGAGGTATTATCCACTGGATTGGACAATAACTCAGTGGGAGTTTTTGATAATCTATTGGGAGGGGAAATTACTCTTAGAGAGAACCTTAGAGAGACTCTCGAAGGACCACCTCAAGACAATGAGATGCATCAAAGACAAGATGATACAATAGTTGCATCACCTCTACCTCAAGAAGATCATAGTGATATTCCTGAACCTTCTCACATACAGAATGAACAGCCTGAACCAGAGCAAAACCAACTTAATAGGCCTAGGAGGATTCGTCGTGCACCTGAGAGACTGAATCTAATGGTTGAGAACCAAGATGATGAAGTTGATTTAGATGACGATGAGCCTAAGACCTATACCGAGGCGGTGTCGGACACCGATCGAGAGAAGTGGCTTGAAGCCTTGATATCTGAAATGGACTCGATGTACTTCAACTTAGTCTGGGAACTAGTTGACTTGCCAGATGGGGTTTACCCCATAGGCTGCAAATGGATCTTCAAAAAGAAGAGAGATGCAGATGGCAAAGTACAAACCTACAAGGCTAGGTTAGTGGCAAAGGGTTATAGTCAGCGCGAAGGCATTGACTATGATGAAACCTTTTCGCCCGTTGCTAAGATCAAGTCCATTCGGATATTACTTGCAATTGCTGCATACTACAACTTCGACATTTGGCAAATGGATGTCAAAACCGCATTTCTCAATGGAGAATTAGAAGGTGATGTCTATATGACACAGCCTGAAGGTTTTGTATCGAAAGAAAGGCCGAATGCAGTGTGCAAGCTAAAGAAGTCCATCTATGGACTTAAGCAAGCTTCGAGGAGTTGGAATATTTGTTTTGACAGAACAATCAAATCGTTTGGTTTTGTCAGAAGCAAAGAGGACCCATGTGTTTATAGTAAACGCGAGAATGGAAACGTTGTCTTCCTCATCATATATGTTGATGACATCTTGATTATGGGAAGCAATCGTTCCATGATGCAATCCGTGAAAGAATGGTTGTCTAGTTCCTTTATGATGAAGGATCTGGGTGATGCTTCCTACATCCTTGGAATCAAGATCTATCGAGATAGACCAAATAGGATGTTAGGATTATCACAATCCACTTACATAGATAAGTTGCTAAGGCGCTTCTCAATGGAGAATTCTAAGAAAGGTTTTCTTCGTATGGGACATGGCATTGTATTGTCGAAGAAAGATTGTCCTTCTAATGACAAAGAAAGAGACAACATGAAAAGGATCCCGTATGCTTCGGCTATAGGGTCTATTATGTATGCCATGATTTCTACTAGGCCAGATGTGGCCTATGCGCTTAGCATGACAGGCAGATTTCAGCAAAATCCCGGTGAGGAACATTGGAAAACTGTTAAGACTATTCTTAAGTACCTTAGAAGGACTAAAGAATATTTCTTAGTCTATGGTGGACAACCAGAGTTATCAGTTATTGGGTACACTGATGCTAGTTTCCAAACAGACCATGACGACTATAAGTCTCAGTCTGGATATGTTTTTGTCCTCAATGGTGGAGCAGTGAGTTGGAATAGTTCCAAACAAGGTACAACTGCCGATTCCACCACCGAAGCCGAGTATATTGCTGCATCTGAAGCTGCCAAAGAAGCTGTTGCTTTGTTAGAGTTCGTTAAAGAACTGGGTGTCATTCCGAGTGCCAATAGTGCAATACCTTTGTATTGTGACAACACTGGTGCTGTTGCGCAAGCAAAAGAACCCAGAGCTACGAACAGGAACAAGCATGTTCCCAGAAGATATCATCTGATCAGAGAAATAATTGAAAGAGGCGACATAAAATTAGAAAGAGTACCCACTGATGATAATTTGGCTGATCCTTTCACCAAACCGTTATGTATAGCAAAACACAACAAGCACTTTGAGAGCTTAGGTGTTAAGCATCTTGGTAGATGGCTTTGAATCAGTGGGAGTTACAGTTTTATATGTCTTAGAAACATTTTGTGTTGAGACAATATTACTTGATCACATTATATGAAAATTTCATTTTCTATGGGTTTTGTGCACTTATTGGAATAATTGTGTTAAATGTTTGATTTTATTCTAAATATTTGTTCCCTTGAATTATGACTGTCGTTAATGGTGTGAGACATTAATGATATTGTATAATTCTAAAATAGCCCTAACCAATGATCATCAAGAATGGGATATTGATGATATGTTATAGGTTAGCATGAGGTTTGCATCACATTCTTCGAGAATGTAGTTGTTCTCACAACTATGAGATATTAGATACTCGTGATGGACACATGGTATACTTTGGAGAGTATTGGTATACCCTACTCTTAAACTGTTTTGTTAGGTGTCTACAGTTTATTAGTGCATGAAGTATGTAATAGTCCTTGGATCTGAGGTCATTACACATTTTGTTTGTTGAGTGGTGTGCTTTGATCTTGTCCAATGCTTTGCCTCCCAAAGGAGGATTGAGACACGGACTTGTGTTGGGTACATCATAAGATAAATGGAAATGGTAGTTGAGCCAAGAATGAGATTCATTCCTCGATTAGAATTTCGAGAGAACACTCAAATTCTCTATATTACTTGACCATTAAGTCATTGGCCAATGCAAAGATATATTCAATTAAAGTAATTGAATATGATCGAATGGGTCATTTAATAAAGATGAGATAAAGTGATTGAGCTATTTGGATGACACATGACAAATCTTAGGCTCAATCGGGTGGTTCGTGAATGAAAGGATATTACTATAAACTTTGTGTAAAGGCTTGTTTACCGAATTCACGTAAACGTCCGTCATATATCGAGCTACGCTGCCAACGCAGTCTAGGAGTTTTGTGCAGACTTCGATTAGATCGTCGTCGATAATGGGGGCCTAAAGGGTCACACTATATGTGTATTTTGATCCGCTCAAGGGTACAAAGTTGGAACTGCGTATTATATCTAATGCTAGTCCAAGTGGGAGATTGAAAGGATATGGGCTAGATTAGATTAATATGGATTAAATAATTATAGTTGGGCTACAATTATAATTAGTCCATAAGCCCAACAATCATAAAACCCTAATGACTATTTGCCTATATATAATGGTTATTTATTCTCCATTGTGGGTGATGAGAAATAGCGTAACATTAGAGAGAAAACACGTAAAGCTCTGTAGAGAGAATTCCTAGCTTTCTTCTACGGAGCAATTGTACCGGGATAGTTCCTGCATCGGATTGGATTGCACGTGGACCTCGATAGTAGTGGATTCAACTTGCAGGATTCAATCGAAGAAGAACAACACAACAAGTAAGATTTAGTTCCGTTGTGTATTACGTGCTCAACTTGCAATATGATTATGAATCTAGATCTGTTATTCTTGTCAGCAATTTCCGCTGCGCTCATTAGATGAATACAAGAATTCCTAACAGTGTCAACATAGGAAATAAAGAAAATGACGATGGAAATGAGCAAAACAAACAAGAAGACTGAATAATGGAATTTGTATCACAGTTCCTTATGCAAAGACATGTCTTGCAAGGAAGGATGAGGAAGCAAATGAAATATACCGCCGATTTTAAATGATTTCAGTGAGAAATTGAAAATCGTTTAAGTTAATTTTTTTAAATATAGTATTAATTTTATTTAATTTATGTATTTATAAAAAATTTAATGAATTTCGTATTTTTTATTATATACTACAAACTAATGAATTTAGACAGAATACATATAATTAAAAATTACTCATAAAATAAGAAAAATGAAGTGAAATACTTCATATTTATCATTAATATAATTGTGGATGCTTTAATATGTTGTCAAGTCAAAGTCAAGACGTTAATTCACTTTACATGATAAATTCTAATCCACATTTTTTAAAATTATTAATCCAAATTTCAATTGCCAAGCGTCCTTGTAAATGGCGAAGTACCATTTCATTTTCTTAAGCTAATGCTTATCTTTCAATCAAATCGTCTTTTTGAGTTGCTATCATTGAATAATTCGACCTCAAATTAATGTTAGAATTAATGAAAATATAATTGATTAACAAATATAAGTGTTCTATGTTAGATAATATCCTTACCTAAAATTGAATCTTCAAAACCACGTGTAGCAACATTATAAGTACATGCAGTTATATTGACCTTAATAATTTCACAATGCAATGACTATTTATGGATTAGGGATGCAAAACGATCTAATTTATTTAAACAATGCTCCGAAGTCTTTTGGTTCAACCACGTGTAGTCCCGTCTGTAGATAGCATTGTCTTCGAATAATTTAAAGATTTCCATAATCTAGACAAAGCCAAATCTAATAATCGACTATATAAATTACAATTATAGTTTTATATAGAGAGTGAGTGATTATTGTATCGCCTTCTTATTCTGATTGCATGATTTCACTTCTCTAAATATATAAAATCATTGAATTGACTTTGTGGATTGTAATTAATATTCAACTAATTTCTAGAGTATGGACGGTGAACCTTTTATTTTTAGTTTGTTTTAAATTATTTTAAACATTTTTAGTCTGTTTTAGTTTATTTTATACGGAGTTCATTTGATGACCATTTTACTTCATTCTTTTTAAAATAGAGTAAAACGATCTAATAATACACTATTTGTTGGTTCGATAGTACAACACTAGGAATTAGTTTTGGATATATTACAACCCTAGACTTTGTAGTAGTAGTAGTATTTAATATACTAAATATAAAAGTATGCTCACTTTTCCTCCTTGGCTACCAACTTTGACGCACCTAAGGTCGTCATAATATTTAATTATACGGTATAGAAACATCATGGTTTTCAGAAGACATTGGTTTCGAACGGAGAACGCATATTTTCGATTGCTATCTGGAATGATTTGTTGAGACTCAGTGGTAGTACTTGATGCACTATTTTTTAGTACTACAATTACTTGCAAGTATACAAAGCAGAAATAGTATAGCTAAAGGTCAGTACTGGGATATCGAACACACGGAAAATAATTGCAACAGAACAGAAAATAAATAAAGCAAACAGAACAAATAATTAATTAACTAGACAGAAAATAAATAAAGCAAACAGAACAAAGCAATTAAATAAACAGAGTAAATCAGGCAAAGAAAGGAATTCCATGGATAGAGCTTTCACAATTATGGTTTACAGAAAAATACAGTTATGATAACCTATCACATTTCATGCTTAACTAGAACAAATCACATAAGTATTGCCCATGCAGCACAAAGTAGGTTACACACTAAGGTCGACAATCTTATATTAGCAACTCCAAAAAACTCGATTAGACTCTCAAGTTGTCCTCACTCTCAATTAAAAGTACCGTTTTAAGGAAATTAATTGTAGTGTTAGTTAAGTCCTTCTAACATGCAAATCCTCTCTCGGTTACTTTGCAAGCCAAATTATCATCATAGAATGTGTCACTCAAACATAAAGCATTATCCACTACTTAGAATAAAGCAAGTATGAACAAAACGGATACCAAAAACTTGAATTATATAAACCAATAAAAGTTACTAACACATCCCTAGAATTCTTATAGTTTAGCTACTCATAGACAAATAACAAAAACTACAAATCAAAGTACAACACATAAAGAAAAACAAACAACACCCAAGGATGAATTGTTGTGCAATGTTTAGTCTTCTCTTGTCTTGCTCTAATATTCTCCAAAAATGGTGGATGATGAATGAAGGAATTTTATGTGTAGATAAAAAGATAGAGGAATTATGGTTGGTAAACATAGGGAGGAGCTTTGGAGGCTCCCCAATTATAGAGGCAATGAACGATTAATATTGTGAGTTAGGTTATGAGGTATTTATAGGTTTGAAAAAGTTTGGAGAAGGTAAAAGATTTGGCTTCACAAGTTAATATTTTCATAAGTTAAAGGAAAAGATTTGGCTTCAAGTTGACTGCATTGCGCGACGTTCGTAGAATGACCATAACTTTCTCCACATAATTTCGATTGAGATTCTTTAGATACCTACGTGAAGCTCTTTCGAAGACGAAGAGAATGGTGTACAGTAGGCCCTGATTGCACATTAAAACCCAGGCAAAATGGGATTGAACTAAGGCTGTTGTGTGCGAACATGCCCAGCGGGCGGCTGGAAATGTTCTGACCTCTCGGGACAAGTTTCAAGGCCCGCTGGTTAGGGTCGAGCGGACCGTTGAAATGTGCTTCTTCTCCAGTTTCCAGATTTCGACCTTTTTACTGTCCTTTTTGGGATCTATTTTGCACGCATCTCACAAAACCTGTCCAAATACCAAAATAGATAAAATATGCAAATAATGGACATGTAATGCAACATTGATACTCAAAACAGACCAAATAATGGCCTTAAAACAATGCAAAATCTGAGCGTATCAGTACTAAACTATACTTCACAACAACTTATCAACCCCAATCGAACGACTAGACTGAGGTTTGAAAATATTACTCACGCTCCTTTACGACAATCCGTCTGACCAAATGTCCATATCTCCCTTTCGGGCACTATATGGTCGTGATTCATGGGCTTGGTCTTGAGACAACCGTGGGATTCAATGTCACCGTGCATGGTCAAGATTCTCATGGAGCACACGAGTCTCCTCGCTGAGTTGCGCCACAATCTGAGTCAAGCACAACAACGCTTGAGTGACACCGTCAACTGTCACTACCACGACATGTAGTTTTCCGTAGGTGACCTTGTGTGGCTGAAGTTAGAACCCTGCAGACAACACTCCTCCGCATGGCCTTAATCGGAAAAATTAGCTTGACGGTTTATTGACCCTTCTGGATTCTCGAGAAAATAAGACATGTAACCAAGCCTGGAGTTACTTGAGGGGAGCAGAATACACAACGTGTTTCATGTGGGGCTACTCCGCCTGGTCGTCCCAGGAGATCCCTCACACATGTTGAAGTCGTTATCATTAGCCTTAAGTGACTGCTGGACAATTGCCACACTCGTGGCCATATTAGATCGGCGGGTCATTTTGCAAAAAGATCACCAATCCAGATGGACGTGAGGAAGACACTAGGCTTGAGCCTAGCGAGCCCAGCTCACCTCGCCCCATCCCTACAAGGTAGCGCTTACAAACACAACGCCGAGATCATTTCCAAGATTATGTTAGTCGTTGAAACATTATTATTTCTGTATTTTAATTTTTATTTAATGTAAAAGTTGAACGCAATTATTAATTTCATATTCCAATTTTCTTTGTTGGTTATTGTTTCCATAATGCAAAAATAACTACTCCCCCGTCCCTCTGTAGCTGAGTCGTATTCCTTTTTGGGTTGTCCCAGTATAGCTGAGTCATTTCCTTTTTTATGGCAAAAGTTACTTTACTCTCTCGTATTTTACTCTATCTTCATCTCTCTACTTTTTTCCTTTTTTCTTTATTCTCCTTTTACTTAATTCATTTAAAACAATTTTTCTTAAATCCCGTGCCGAAAAGAAATGTCTCTACTACGGAGGGACCGAGGGAGTAGTTATTATAAATAAGAGATTGTATAAATTAAGTAAAAATTGTAGTATTTAATTAATATATTAGAGTAAATTAAGTGTTTATTTATTAACTATTCTCTCATTACATTTAAAATATTAATTTAATTTCATTAAAAAATCGATCCTAAATTTACAACTTAAAATGAAAAGTACGAGTATCATGAGATGGAGGGAGTAATATAATACTTCCTCTGTTCCCTTATAGTTGAGGCGAAACTTTTTTGGCACGGAGATTAAGAAATGGATGTTGAGTGTGTTAAATAAATAGATAAAAAAGTAGAACGAATAAAGTAGAAAATGAATAAAGTAGAGTGAATAAGTAGAAAGTGAATAAAGTAGAGTGAATAAAGTACTCCCTGCGTCCCATATTAGATGTCAGACTTTCCTTTTTAGTTTGTCCCACAAAAGATGTCACATGTCCATTTTTTAGAAAAAGTTCTCGCTCACATTAATATAAATATATTATTTCCTCTCTCCTAACACACAAAACATCTCCTAAAATTCCGTGCCATTTTTCAACTATGCCATTTATTATGGGATGGAGGGAGTAAGAGAGAGTAAAGTAAAAAAGATAAAAAAGTTATGAAAATTACTCAACTATAAGGGAACTTTTCAAAATAGAAAAATGACTCACTATGAGGGTAACGGAAGGATTATCTCATTCATAATTGTCTCTCAAAAGTGATGTTCTCTCAAATACCCAACTAGGGTTTCGCAAAACCCTAGAATCTGCTCTAGCCGTCGTGCACAACCCCTCCGCGCTCCGTCTTCTCCAGCGATCACCAAATTCTGTCATATTCCAGTAACTATCTATTTTATTTAGTTAGTTTCATATTAAAACTCTTGATAGTGATCAAATAATACTAAAATCGATTGCTTCAAGCATTTGGACAGTGTGGAAAAGGATTCTGTCTGGGCTGGCCCACCAAAGAGATACCTTTCTTGTCAAGTTGCCTAAATGGCTTAGATACTCAACCAATCCAGAAAGCAATAATTATAAAGATTCCAACCACAGCGCTTTCTACAGTTGATACATCTTGACATAAAAAGAACTTGATATAGATCTCATAATCTATTAGCACTGTGACCACTTGTTTTATAATTATGATTTTCTAGTCCTTCAAGTCTCCGATACAAATATTACAATTTATTTTAATTAATCTGGTGTTTCTTATTCTATTTACACTGCATACTGTATATGTCACAAGTGCTCCAATGTGTGGGTTACCAACCAAAAAATAGCAACAATTAAAGGAGTAATTTATGCTTGCTTCATGGATTCAATTATTTGAAAAGTTGACAAATAGATGGCTGAGTAGGACTAAGATTGTGGAACAATCATTCCATTTTACTTTTAAAAACACAAAAAACTGAAATATAGCAAAATTCTAATATAAGTGATCAATATAACAAAAATTACTATAACGTTAATGAGCAATTAAATTATTTAATTGAGTCAGAAGTGAGGTTTAACTGCTTTATCATGTTTTGGACTAAAATAAACCAATTTGTAAAGTTGAAGATCATAACCTATCAAACATATTGGCCAAAATCGTGAAATAATTATTTGTTTAGAACTAATGTGAATTGTAGTCTTTGCTTTAGGATAGATACCTTGATACATACATTACCAGAGAGCAATTAGTTACATGGACATGAAAGGTAGGCGTATAAGGCCATCCAGTCTCAATACCGTCTCATTCCGTAACTATTTATGGGTTCCACTGCACTTTTTACCACATCTCTTAACTAAGAGACAGCACATGCAACCATTCATCTGTTAACCATCTCATTCCTTAACTATTCATTCAATTTCATTTTTTTATTACCAACAAATTCAATTAATATTTCATTGAAATATTAAATTAATACTAATAATTCATAAAATCATTAAAAACCACGAAAATTACAATATTCGAAAATACGAAAAATACAACATCCGAAAATACGAAAAATTTGGAAGAAGAATAATGTTTTGAGATGAAGAATGTAGAGTGTTTGAGTGAGAATAGAGTTTTTTTATGGTGGATAATTTGTGGGAATGATTTGATATTTATAGAAGTGATTGGGGCTTAAAAAAATAGAAAAAATATTAAAATATTGGAAAAACGGCTATAAACGGCTAGTATTTTTGGGAGATTTTTTATTTTTTTATTTTTGATTTTTTAGAATTTTTTTAAAAAAAACTTTTTTTTCAACGGATATAAACGACGCCCACTCGCCGGCCGGCGAGGGGGCGTCACGGCCGCACGGGAGCTTGGCACTTGGCGAGCCAGCTCGCCAACATGCTCTCGGCGGAGGGATACGGGACGAGACGGAGTGGCCGCATTGCTGGCTCGATGCTATCTCGGCGAGACAGCATCGAGCTGCCGCTGCGGATGCTCTAAGGAAAACTAATGCAATTAGGAACAATTTTTCTATTGATTTATTATGAGAATGTTTTTGGCATAGCTTGAAAGTTGATTGGAAATAAAAACAAAAAGTGAGATAAGTTGATCTTCAAGGCCATCAAAAGAACCTAGAAGAAAAGGAATGAATTAACCCTGCAATATTATTAATTAATTTGCATTATAAAATAATCTGAAAAGTTTATTATACAAATAAATGAAAAATTGAAGTAGGAGTAGAGATCTAGTGAGAGAAACAAGTCATTCTTTGCTTGGAAGGATGAACGAAACAAAGAATGAAGTGTAAAATTAAGGAAAAACCTTTCACAAAAGTATACTCTCATCGTTAATAAATAAATAACCCATCGAAGTGCTGTTTTAAGCAAACAAATCTACTCAAATCCAATCTCTCTCTCTCTCTACTAAAAAAATCACTCTGGCGGGAGACTTCACAAAATAACAGAGTCTTGTGGGAAAACAGAGAGAGAGTTTGTGTTGAATTCGAGAAGAAAATATATGAAGAAGAGAGAGAATCGGCAATCTGGGAAAGCACGGAGATCAGTTTCTGGAAGGGATCTTCGATTGTTTCCATGAGATCACAGCCGCTCTCGCTTTCTCTAGGATGAGTGACTCTGCTTACAGAGTTGAAACGACGTCGCGTCTCGCCCAATGGCGGATCGAAAATCTGGCTTCCTGCACTTACCGAAAATCCGATCCTTTCAAGATCGGAATCTGGAATTGGTATCACTCTCTCTCCTTCTAAAAACTTTTTTGTTTCGATTCATAATACTTTGAAAAACCGATCCAATTTCTGGTAATTCCACAAAATTGAAGGCATATGTCGATTGAGAAGAGCCGGAGCTTGATGGTGAAGTTGTATCCGGAGATATCGAATGTGAGCAGAGAGAATCCTCCGATTGCATCATTCATAATCAGAGCGATTTCCTCTGTTGGAGATCGCAAGTGTTTGCTTCATCCAGGCAAGCTCCGCTCCCCAACGCCATCGAAATACAAACTCCCCTGCAATTCACACTTGTTCATGGTTTATTTTACTTGCAGAGGTTACTGATAAGCAGCTCAAGACCAACGATGACTTCGTCTGGTCTATCGAGGTTCCCTTCACCGGAAAATTCATCATCGACGTTGAGTTTCTCGACCTCAAAACTGCATCTCCACACGTAAGATGTTCTTCATTATTAGGACAAATATTTTTTAAAGAGAAATTTTTCATATACTTCAGCATATCAAAATTTTGGTATATTTGGATCTTATTGTATGTTGATATCAATATCAACCTTAAAAACAGTATATGCAGTACACTGTAAATACCAAATATATTTAAATTTGTCCCTCTCCGTATAAATTTCTGCCTCCGCCTCTATATTTATGATATTATATAATGGTATAACGGTATTGCAGCATACAGTACCAAAAATTTCGGTATACTAAATGTTAGTGGTACGATAACGGTATTGAAATTGGTCATACCGTTATCGAACAGTTTACGTTATACGGACCAACCAACCCCTAGGTGTGTTATGAACTCTGATTCTTGAATTCAACAGGGAAGTGAGCCTTGCTCCATTTGGGGTGAAGGAGCATCTATGTTGACAGGAACGGCTCTCACATCGCTGGGTCGGATGCTATCCGAGAGTATCCACACGGACATTGTGATCAACGCCTCAGACGGAAGCATCTCAGCGCATCGCGCAGTGCTGGCCTCAAGGTCTCCCGTGTTCCGCAGCATGTTCTCACATGATCTGAGGGAGAAGGGGCTCTCATCCGTCGACATATCGGACATGTCAATCGAGGCCTCCACAGCCCTCCTCAACTACATCTACGGGAGCATAAGGAACGACGAGTTCATGACCCACAGGCTGCCTCTTCTTCGAGCAGCTGACAAGTACGACATATCGGATCTGAAAGAGGCCTGCCACCAGAGCCTGCTCGAGGACATTGACACAACCAACGTTCTCGAGAGGTTCCAGAACGCCTCGCTTTACCAGCTCACGCAGCTGAAGAGCAGCTGCATGAGGTATCTGGTAAAGTTTGGGAAGATATTTGAGATTAGAGATGATTTCAATGTGTTTCTGCAGTGTGCAGATAGAGAATTGATTGGTGAAGTATTGCAAGAAATACTTGGGGCGTGGAAGGGATTCTGAGATTGAAATCATATGCAGTTTCTACATTAGGTATATTCTTTCAAGAAAGATTCATGATTGTTTCTTTATATGTATGTGACATAGGTGTGGTGTGTATAGTTTGATGAACTACAACTATGGTGTAAATTGTGATCAGAAATAGACAAGATTTGTTTTATGAAATCCATGTGATCATTGTTTCTAGAGAAACAAGTTTAAAATGTGAGGATTTACGCTTCAATTTAAAATGGATGGCAAAAAACAACAAACCATTAGACAATAATTATACCCAGAAATATTGGGAGGAAAAAGTGAACCGCACTGTGTAATGAGATTTTTCTAGGTTTATAATTAATTATCATTCTAATTAGGATATGACGTTTATTTAAGAAAAAATATTTTGAAAAATTGGGATGGTATATTGTTTAGATAAAAAATATCTAAAGAATAATGAATGGATCTTTTTAAATAAATTCATTTTATTATATCAAATATAAAAAGTGGTATAGATAAAACAAGAATATTTTGCACGGATTTTTAGAAATAAGAGTATAAAAATTAAGAGATTTATGACTGTGCTTTGCCACTATGTTCTAACCACATTCTTATGGTGTTTTTAATTCAAGATATTTATATGGGGAAAAAAAAGTTGCCATTTTTTCAGGCCTTTAGTTAAATGGGCTTTTGAATTATGAGCACCAAGGGCCCAGAAATTGTTCCCTTGATCCAAAGCGTCTCTGTTACGTTACTTCCATCCTATCCCACAATAGAGGTCCTATTTAGCTATGACATGAATTTTAACAAATATAAAAAAAGTGAGTTGAACAAGTTAGTGGAATACGAGTCTCACTTATATGTTAGTTTTATAATAAAATGAGAGTGGAATAAGTTGGTGGAATATGAAGTCTATTTATCATTTATGGCAAAAGTGAAATAAGACTTTTATTGTGGGACGGACCGAAATAGTAAAATATGACTTTTATTGTGGGACAGAGGGAGTAATAACTTTTTATTTTTTTACTTTTTATTTTATTTTATTGATTTTTTATGTTAGAGGGTTCACCTAACATTAGTTATAATGCACAATTTATTTTAACTTTTTCTATTTTACGTAAGAAGTTATATACTGAGTTTTGTATGAGATTATATAGGTCTTGGTGTTCTTTTAAAAGAAACTCCATTCGCTGATCAATAATTGTTCTATTTGTTATTTTTTTCGTCCATAATAAATGTATCATTTGCTTTGTTTGCTATTTTTGGTAACAGAATCAATATTCAATTAACTTTATTTTCATTTATATTTTACTATAAAATACTCCCTCCGTCCCGCACTACTCGCACCTTTCCTTTTGGGCACGGAGATTAAGGAATGAGTGATAGACAAAGTCAACAATTACGGCTGTAGGTATAAATTGTTACTAAAAATGGAAATAGTGCAAATAACTTGGGACGTCCAGAAAGAAAATAAGTGCAAGTAGTGCGGGACGGATGGAGTATAAAAATATGACTTCCATTATCTTTTTTCATTCATTTTGTATTACATTTTTTTTTAACTTATGTCAAGTTAAATTGAACTATTATTCACTAACGAAAGTGAGTATTAAAATTGAAGATTATTCGAAAGCAAAAGTTGTTGAACCATTCACTTAGCCTTTTTCTCTGAACTGACACCACACATCTACAACTTGTTAATAAAATAAAGAATTTTGGAAATATAAAAACTTTATTTCACTGAGACTTTTTTGACTCAGATTCATGCTCAGGTCATTCAATTGAGCTACAATGATCAATCCTTTCACTAAAGACTAGTAGTACAATATTAATCTACAAAGGGCAAATATATCCTTAAAAAGTATTCTGAAAATATCAAATCTTTCTAAACTCTAAAGATCATCAAATGTGGCGTTTCCCAATTCGTAAATAAAAAACAGACAACAATTTATAATTTTATACTACTTCCACAGAAGTAATAAGTATCCATTTTACAAAAAATATGTATTTTCTTCTAGAGAAAAGTCATGGCCCCCTGTACCTCAAATTAATTAATCTCTCTGTTCCACAAAGATTGTCTCACTTTGATCGGGCACGAGTTTTAAGAAATATAATAAAAAAAGTTAGTTGAAAAGTTAGTAGGATGCGAGTCCTACTTTTATATATTAATTTTATAATAAAATATGAGTAAGAATGAGTTAGTGGAATACAGGGTCGGAGAGAGCACGTAGGAGTATATTTGTCTTCAATATATAAGTACTGAAAAACATAAATAAAAACCTAAGACGAGTAAGAGAAATTACGTATTTATGTGTAAGGTGGAAGTTAACTTAAAGATGAAACAAGCATATGTCGGAGAGCTTGGTGCCCAAAAAGCATCCACCAAATTCCCACCTAAAAAACTGTAAAAACAAAAAAATGAAATGTCACTGTCGCCTCAACCTCGATTAATAATATTTCCTTAACAGAAACAATGCGTGGAGTAACCGCTTTGAAGAACGTGAGAGAGAGATTCTGTCTCTTTCATACTATATCACAAAACCACTCCTCTCTTGCTGTTGCTGTTGTTCTGACTCCTCAATCACTCAACAACACTTCATCTCTCTCATCACTAATTATGTATATAAACTAGATTCGATATTCATATATTATTTGAAGTTTGATTGCATCAAGATGTGTTGTGGGACGAGAATTTGCTGTTTGTGCATGTGCGTCATATTGGTGGTGATCGCCATCGGTCTGCTCTTCGGATTCGGAGTTTTCAAGCATGGATTTCACAAGTTTAAGGACACGATAAGTGTCTGCGATCCCTCCGCCGCCTGCGGCCGCCCGTTCATCGGTTTTGCTCCGCCGCCGTATTAGTACTACATTTCTTCTCTTGGATTTCATCTTTTTTTAGTTTCTTGAGTATCTTGAATTTTCAAGTGGCAATTGTAGTCATGAATGTTATTTTGAGTTCATTCAATTCAAAATTGTTTGTATTTGAAGTTTAAAGGGAGGGCTGATTACTAAAAAAAAGCGGTAACAAAAGTTAATGGATCAGGAGCAATAATAATAATAATAATAATAATAATAATAATAATAATAATAATAATAATAATAATAATAATAATAATAATAATAATAATAATAATAATAATAAAAATAAATGGAAGCAATCACCATGAAGAATTTTGGAATTGACTTAAAAACTGCTAGCCAAAAAATATCATTGCAAATTGAATCCAACGTGGCATGCCAAAGTATCCAAACCAATGTCATCTTGGATTGGTAATGTCTAACTATACGAAACCAGATCATTTCACTAATAGCATCCACAATGGTGAGGAGATCGGGCGGACGATCGGGCAAAATCGTCCTCGAGCGTCCTCGTCCGACCATTGCAGACGCCCAATGCATCGGGTGCCCGAGTGGGATGATCGAAATATCGGGCGTCTGGGTCGGTCTCCCGACTCGTCGGGTGATGCATCGGGCGCCCATTGCAGGGGCATGCCCGAGCCCGATCTCGACGTGTTTTCAATTTTAATTTTTTTTCTTTAAAACATTATAAATACTCCATCCTCATTCACCTTTCACACACTTTCACACAATACTCCCTACTCTACTCTCTTTCTCTTCTCTTTTCTCATTTTCACACTTTCAAGAATGGATCCGAGTCAATTCCCAAACCCGCATAGTGTCGATGACGATATGCCAATGTTTGGCGGAGGCGGCGCCCGTTGGACCGGCCACGAAGACTACCGGGTCGAGACTCCTGGATCTGTAGGGCCCACTTTCGTTTCTGACTCTGAGTTCGATCTATTCTTCAACACCGACGCCTACCGGGTTGAGGACATGGAGCCGAGTTGTGGGGAACCTCCTGCTCCTGAGCCGCCGAGGAGGAAGAAGAAAATGGTGCGGAAGGAAAAGGCGCCAGCCGTCCTAGTCCCACTCCCATCCAACGATCCCGACGACGATTACGTCGTGGGGCGTACTGACTACACCCCAGAGGAGTACATGAAGGTGGCTCAGTGTTGGGTCGATATATCGGAGGATTCGATAAACTCCAACAACCAGACTTCGGGCAGGACGTGGGATCGCATTGGGGCCAGATACAACTCGGTGAAGCCGAGTTGGGCGTACAAGCGGAGCAAGGATCAACTCCGCAAGTGTTGGGATCGGATTAAGGTCTATATCAACAACTTCAAGGATAGTTACACGAAGTTCAGGGACGAAAGGGCCAGCGGTGAGAGCATGTAGGATGTCATCCAGAAGTTGATGGCCACATACCAGTCGAAGTACGGGCAGTTCAAGTTCTACAACATTTAGCTGATCTTGAAGGACAAGTCAAAGTTCGACGGAGGGATACCGACCACATCCTCAGTTGCGAAGCGGACGAAGAACACCTCCACTGGCGGTTACACAAGCAGCGACCCATCGCCTTTGGTTGTGGATCTCAACGCTGAGCCGGAAGTGAGTTCCGACACGCCTACATCTACTTTTAGACGTCCCATTGGCAACAAGACTGCCAAAGCCCATGCCAAAGGGAAGGCCCCCGCGTCTGGATCAGCTCCCCCGCAGGCTGCGCCTCCTCCGTCTACTCAGCTCGTGGCCTCAGCGCTCCAGGAGTTCGGTGGTTTCCGCGAGGTGTCCGAGTATATGTTTATACTTTACGCACAAAACAACCTTCATACGGAATCCGGTCCGGAAAAACAACGGAGGCTTGAGAAGATGATCAAGAATACGAGCAAGAAGTTAGATTTAGATGACTAGTTAGGTTTTTACTATTAATTTAGTAATGTAGTTTTTTTTAAGTAATTTTGTAATTTAGTTTAGCAATGTAGTTTTTTTTAGTTAAGTGTGATGTAGTTTTTTTTTAATTAAGTAATGTAGTTGTTTTTTAAAATTTGTGGTGTTTAATATAATATATTTTGATATTTTTGCAATTAAAAGCAAAAATAAAAATAATAATATTAAAAATTAAATGCAAATTGAGTTTAATTGATATGGCGAACATTAGGACGAAACCATTGTAGAAAGAAGGGGCTGACTATGAAATGCTGATGTGGCAACCACTACGGCGCTCACTAGGGCATCCATTGTGGATGCTCTAAATGCTTTAATAAAAATTTAAATTGCATACATAAAATCCATCTAATTAATCATATTTTGATGCATTTACTTATCATTTCAACACTAATTTTGTCATGTCATATCGAGATCATTTAAAATTGTTACTACTAAACATTCCACATGGGATTACATGATTTTGCGAGAATACTCGGAAAATTGGGATACTCACTAGAAATTTATAGTACTAGTAGTATGTTTTTTCACCACAAATGATGGTAAAGACATGAACGTCAATCATGAAGGTACGTCTTTTCAGTGGTACAAACCCTTTAGATCTTCTACGAAAACTTGATACTCATATATAAATATAGTACTATAAAGGTTAAGGCCACCCGCGTAACGTGATACTCATATATAAATATAGTACTATAAAGGTTATAAGGCCATCTGCAACGCGTTATGCGGGTGGCTCGTGTCCCGTTACACCGTGACGGAACCGGGGCGGGACACATTGCAGCATCTCGTCCCGTCCCCAGCCCGCCGGATCGCCCGTCTCGCCGTGACCAATCGCGTGACGTCTCGCCACGTGCCGAGGCGACGTGGTGAGCTCCCAGGCGATGCGTGACGCCTATTCGCCTGCCCGCGAGTGGGATTCGTCACGCTGACGCAATAATTCATTTTAAAAAAAAAATTGAAATAAAAAAAAATTAATTGTGAAAACGGTAATGTTACCGTTTTTTATAGCCGTTTCCATTTTTTTACTCTATAAATACTCATAATTCATCCTCATTTCACACACAACTACACATCTATTCTTCCCAAACCATCTACATTTCCTCTCCAATTTTCATTTCAAATCATCTCTCTTTTATTCTTCCCCCAAATTTAATCGATCTCATGGATCCATATGAGCAAATGCGTCAAATAATGGAAGAATCACTTGAAGAAGATCGACGCCGGGAAGCGGAGGAAGCCGCGCCGCCCCAAAGACGCTCCCGGACTTACATCCATCGTAACCGGGAGGAAGCCGCCGCAAGGTTAGTCCGCGACTACTTCTGCGATAATCCGGTGTGGGGAGATACCTACTTCCGTCGCCGTTTCCGCATGCGGCGATCGCTATTTCTCCACATCACAAATACATTGGCGGGCCGGGAAGAGTTCTTCCAAGAAAGGTTCGACGCCGTCGGCCGTCCCAGCCACACGACGCTGCAGAAATGTACTGCAGCAATCCGTCAGCTTGCGACTGGACAAAGGGCGGATGTGTTCGACGAATACCTCCCCATTGGAGACAGTACTGGGAGAATGTGCTTGCTCCAATTCTGCAAAGGCATCCGGGCAGCCTTCACCGACGAATTTCTTCGGAAGCCAAGCACGACAGATTGCCAGTTCCTGCTCCGCCTTCACGAACAAGTGCATGGCTTCCCCGGGATGCTTGGCAGTGTCGACTGCATGCACCGGCAATGGCAGAATTGCCCGGTGGCGTGGAGGGGGTCATACACGAGCGGCCACAAAGGCACCCACCCCACCGTTATACTCGAGGCCGTCGCCGACTACCGGCTATGGATCTGGCATGCGTACTTCGGGGTCCCCGGCTCGAACAACGACATAAACGTGCTCCAGCAATCCGACCTCTTCGCCAAAGTTTTGGATGGTAAAGCGTCGGCCATCAACTTCACCGCTAACAACCGGCGCTATAGAATGGGGTACTATCTTGCCGACGGCATCTACCCGAAGTGGCCAACCTTCGTGAAGACGTGCGCTAGGCCTGTGAACGCAAAGCAGACGCTTTTTGCGCAGAAGCAGGAGACTGCTCGGAAGGATTCTCCAAGCGCGCTTCAACATTATCAAAGCCCCGGCTCGTTCGTGGTTCATGGAGAACATGGTCGACACCATGTATACGTGCATAATCTTGCACAACATGATTGTCCAAGACGAAGGACCCGAGGCGGGAAATTGGTTCGACCCCGAAGCCCCCGTAAGCTCAACCGCCAGTAGTCCGACTCGAAGTGGAGTGCATCCGTCTATACAAGAACGGTTGTCTATTCAGGCAAGGACACGTGACTCTTTCGCCCACGCCCAACTCCAAGATGATCTCATGGAGCACATTTCTTCGAGGCATCCGGGCAGCCTTCACCGACGAATTTCTTCGGAAGCCAAGCACGACAGATTGCCAGTTCCTGCTCCAGCAATCCGACCTCTTCGCCAAAGTTTTGGATGGTAAAGCGCCGGCCATCAACTTCACCGCTAACAACCGGCGCTATAGAATGGGGTACTATCTTGCCGACGGCATCTACCCGAAGTGGCCAACCTTCGTGAAGACGTGCGCTAGGCCTGTGAACGCAAAGCAGACGCTTTTTGCGCAGAAGCAGGAGACTGCTCGGAAGGATTCTCCAAGCGCGCTTCAACATTATCAAAGCCCCGGCTCGTTCGTGGTTCATGGAGAACATGGTCGACACCATGTATACGTGCATAATCTTGCACAACATGATTGTCCAAGACGAAGGACCTGAGGCGGGAAATTGGTTCGACCCCGAAGCCCCCGTAAGCTCAACCGCCAGTAGTCCGACTCGAAGTGGAGTGCATCCGTCTATACAAGAACGGTTGTCTATTCAGGCAATGACACGTGACTCTTTCGCCCACGTCCAACTCCAAGATGATCTCATGGAGCACATTTGGGCAAACTTTGGTGGAGGAAATTAAAGTATATATTTTTATTTTTTTAGGATTTTTAATTATGTTTTTTTTTTATTTTTTACGAATTTTATGTTGTAATGTTATTTTATTTTTAATGAAGTGTGTTTTTATTAATTGAATTTGGTGGAAAAAAAATAAAAAAATAAAATTGAATAAATAGTAATTTAAGGGACGCTTAAGGGACGGAGGGTTGCAGGTTCCGTTCCTTAGTTAAGGGATGGAGTAAAAATGTATAGTGAGGCCCGCAAATAATGTTTTAAGGGACGGTATAGTGACAGCGTTGTGGATGGCCTAAGAATGAAAAATCAGTTGATATAATTTTAATATATGACGCATTCAGAAGCCTTGGCAACACGGAAAAATATGAATGACATTTCTTTCATGAAAAAGACGGCCAAATTTGCAAAACAATGGCAACTGAAGAAAAGGGTGAAATCATTCTACTGCATAAACCCATTGCGTTTCTCTCCGCTCTTGGCAGACCTCCTCTGTACATCTGCATCGTAGTGTGCAAACGCCGCATCCAGAGCCTACAACAAGGTTATCTCTATTTTACTTGATCTTAAATTTTGAAACATGCAAATGCAACGTTTCTATGACTACATGCAAGCTAGTGCTAACCTGAAGCATTGGGTGAACAAGAAGTGACACCTGATGCCTGAAATCAGATTGTACAGATTCCTTGATCTCCTAAAACATGATGGAACATGGTAAGATATTTGTCCAAGCATAGGAGGCCATAACTGAAGAACATCGATAAGTAAAGTACCTGCAACTGTGGATATACTTGGGACATTGCGTCTTTCAATCTGGTGACCTGGTGATGAATAACAAGTTAGGATACAATTTAAGTGTATGAGTGGCTTCAATTCTACTGATATTCAACTACTAACTTCCTGTAGAAACAATTCTAATGATATTCAATGTCTTACAATCAATTAATTATATTGAATTTCTATTTCATGAAGAATGGAACTAACTGAGAATGGACAATTTAATAAAAACATTAAAACAGTACTCTCAGTTCTCTGGCATTAACTACTCAAATCACAAACATTCTTTACAAATTGCAAGCCCCTTGACCAGCCCTTAAGCATGACATTTTGTGGAGCAAAATAGTAAAGGTTAAGTGCTACGTAACATTTTAAACCCCAAATACTTTATAAACAAGGGATTAGCCACGTTATTCGTGCATTTTTACCCTGTGTTCTGCATATTGGTAAGTAACACTTAGCTATATAGTTGAGTAATGTGGAGTATGATTGCAAGGGATAGTCACTTCTACAAGGGATAATGATGATTGGCAGTTAATAACGAAGTACTTTGTTTTCAAATATCAAGCCTTAACAGAATTTTTATCATCTTAGAACACTTCAGGGAAATATACAGAGTTTCTTCAGGAGAATATACAGCATTTAAATGTGGTAACATCAATTACTGGGATATCAACATCTGGAACTGGGCATTCCTTTAACTGAACAAATAATTATAACCTTTGATTGATGTCACAAAAAACTACTCCCTCCGTTCCCTCCGTTCCATGTTAATAGAGTCATTTTTTTATTCGGGGACGTTTCAAGTTAATTGAGTCATTTCTATTTTTGGCAAAAAACAATTCTCTCTTTTACTTTATTCTCTCTTAGTTTTTTCACCATCCATTTAACACACTATTCTTAAACTCTATGCTGAAAGAAATGCCTCTATTATCAAGGAACGGAGGGAGGGAATACATCTTACCTTGTTATAAAGGTACTTGGTTGTGAGAGGGTATGATGACCAAAAGTGTTTCAAGAGTTCCTGCACCGAAGTCCAGTGCTGCAAAAGAGGAGTTACTTTATTGCATACCATTATGGATTCCATAACTTGGATAATGTTTCTGAGTTCTGACTAGTGAAGGCCAACTATTGGGCAAAGCTTACATGCAAGAGTTCTTCCTTAGTAACTTTTGGTAACATATCTAGGATACTGTCGTTGGAACTGTTTCCAAGATGGAACTTGGTGCTAGAGATACTCTGGGTCAACCCACTGAGGACCTGCTTTCAGTAAAACTTAGTTAACTTTTATGCTTCGAGAACTGATAATATGAAGCCTCTCATGCAGCATTATCAACTTATTACAAGAAATTAGAGATGCAAAGCCATCCGTGGAGGATATATACCTTTAGTGCAACCTCCTGATTCATTATCGGCTCAGTTAACCCCATTTCATTAATATCAATTATGACATTCCTTAATGAGTCATAAGCTTGCCGTGCACTCGCACTGGATATCAAGGGTTTAGCAGCTGAACCTGGATCTCCCAACGCTTTTAGTGCATTAGCCTGCTGAGAATCAAAGTAGTCCCTCGGATCCTGTCAAAAGAGTCAAGGCATTCAAAATTTAATGCTCTTGGGGACTAATGCAGTTTATTACGTAAATGACAGCCAAACCTTGATACTGAGGGGTGCAACAGCAGGATCTCGAGGGCCCTGAAGATCTTCAAGCTCTGCACTTCGAGACATCCTGTTGGATAGTTCTTTCTCAAAATTTGTATTTAATTTGTCCTCAGACAGTTCAGCTGCAAATATATGCTCAATATTAATATGCCAACTCATTATAAGATCATGAAACTGAGCAGTGCTTGTATCCATAAGAATGGCCAAGAAAGTTGAAAGAGTACCTACCCTGCATTTTCCTGGTAAGGGCTTCAGCAACATCTCTTGGTTCAGTCAGCTCAGCATCTATTCTCATGTTAATGTCACAGATAGAAAAGGTAAAGCTATCATATAATTATCTCGAAACTGAAACAAAGACATTCATTAAGTGTACTCATTTGCTAAGATAAGACAGATTTGTGCAAATCATAACTTTGGATGATATGAATGCAGACAAAAACAAAGAGAGAGCCAAATAAAATCAGCAAGAGTTAACCAGTTAGGATGACTTACCCACAACTCTTCCTTGAAGAACAACTGCAGAATGCTGATTCAAATCTTGCGAGAAAGATCGTCGGTATGGCTCATACCGAGGGTCCAAAACATCTTTGGTCTCATCACGAACTAACCCATGATCCTACAATTAAAAACATAGCATATGCTATATAAAATGAGATAGCAGCACATACCAAGTAGTTATATACCACAGAACACTGTCAACAAAATGGGCATTTAACATAAAAGTAGAGTTACACAAAATGTCAGTAGTAACTACTGTGTCAAACAAGAATGGTCCTATCAAATTAAGTTGTTCAACATTTGTTCTTGGATTCAATATCAGGAAAAAACACACAGATATGAGCAGACAGATAAAAACCCATATAGAACCATAGTCCAGCAAAGTGCCTGAAAAATATAATTGTTGATCAATTTACCGGGAGATGTGTGTAATCATCACCCTTATCAGCTTCAATGTCCACAGTTGGATCAACACGCCTAATCTGGTAAAAAAATAAGTGCAATCAGATGAAAAAGAAATCTCAGAAGCAAAAGGCATTTCCAGCTAAAAAATGCCAACTTAAGGTGAAAAACCAAACTTCAAGTGAACTTACCTTTCTCCGAGCTTCTTTTGCCAGCATATCATCTCTCTTCAAGAAAACAGCAAGCTCCTCATCTTCATCACCCTCTGCTGCAGCTGCAACTACATTTCTCGTACTGTGAAGCAATTGTGCTCTTGAATATTTGGTCCAGAACTCGATGCCGTTCAACTGAGAATACAAGAATACATCCTTACCAGTTATGTCATTGTGGCAGAATTATGATTTATGTACAAGCATATTACATTATTACTGAATACTGAAGTGGCTAGATTATCAGGATTTTAAGTGGCAGCAACTGCCTCCTCCGATTACAACTTATTTATTGGACAGAAGGTTAAACATTTGAAGATATAATTTCTGAACTCATTCTTGGCGGGCAAGCCCTATCCTCCAGACTAGAATTATTATTTAACACTAGGAAACAGGCTGGTATGAACTATGAAGGAAAACATATAAAAACAAGTTCTTAGAAAGACCCACTATATTTTATTCTAGGATACTCCCCCGGGTTTGCTAAAAATACGAACTTTGGAAATGGCACAAGTTTTAATGCAAAATTGGTAAAGTAAGAGAGAGGAAAAGCAAAAACGGGTAAAGTAAGAGAGAGAAAGAGAAAAAGTAGTGGAATCAGTGTTAGTGGATTGTGGGGTCCATTTCCAAAAATGGAGAGTTTCTATTTTTAGGAAACGGACTAAAAAGGAAAGAATTTCTATTTTTAGGAAGCAGCAGGAGTATTAAATAATGAGATTCCCAATTAACATGATGAGTCCAGTGCTAGGGTTGGTATCTAAAAGCATGTTTTAGAGTTGCTTTGTTTATTCCTTTATTTATGAGAATGAAGTTATTTTGTTGGCTGGTCTTTAATATTCTGTTGATTATATTATTGCAAAAAAGTCCATCTTCTACATTGTAGGACGTGTGGTGGATCCAAACTAACATAAGATCATTAAGTCAGATCCTTGTAGAATAAGAAAGTTCACAACCCAAATAGATATGGATAGCCTACTGTGTAAAGTTGAGGTATCAGTCTGATATTACGTTTATCTTAGCTAACAGGTTATACTAGTGCAGCTATTGTATTGAAATGGAATTCATAGTGAGATAAGTTCTATTGTGCTGTTAGTGAAGAATGAGGTCTCAGAGATTGTTGTTCTCAACCTACGTGGAAACATTAAGTGTATGTGGTTGATTTTATGCACTGCTTTAATGTACTAGAAAGTGCAGGTTTTTCCCAACCATATACCTTGGTGTGTTGGGTAGTGGCATTGATTTATGATAGAATAAGCTAGGTTATTTGAGTTATATTATAGAATAAGCAAGATTGTTCAATGTTGAATTATTGGTGGAGAGACATTCTACAACAATAATCAAATCGAAGATTTTGCACAATAGATAAACTAATCAAACTCTATGGGCATACTAGGTAGGGGTCTTTTAATTTAATATTCGCTTCTGTCCTATATGAGTTCTAGATAGATAATTACATTAAAATTGCATGATTTATTTAAATATTATTCCTATGATATCCTGGCAGTTAAATTCATCATTGGGTTCCATTGTCTAAGACTCCAAAATAGACATTATATTGCAGATTTACAGTGTAGGAGTTTAAGAAAATATTAACCAGTCATAAACTTTTGAAAAAGATAGAATTTTTTGGCATTCTTCCTACCTTGTGCGGGACAAGCTTCAAGTATGCTTGGCGAACAGCTGGTTTTTCAGCAAATATCTGTGTAAAAGTTTAAAACAATATGCAAGAGGGTTTCAGGGACCCACTTAGCAAGATTTGTGAATGAAATATACTATAAGCATTCATAAGACAAAGACTTGCATATTAAACAACGAGAATTTCTCAATTTATACACTCTAGCCATGCATGAATAGACAACTAGTCTCACATACTTCTCTAAAAGTTTCAAACTTACCCTATAATGGTCTAAGTAATAAAAAAAAGATAACAAACAAAAATCTCAAGAAAGAATAGGCTTGGGGAGGCCTAGCAACTGGCTATAGAAAGAGAGTGCTTAGTGCTTACTTACGGACTACATATGTAAAATTAAAATGCATACAATGGGTTAGAGCGTGTCACTTGATGATATTACTGGCATGTAGAGAATTGGAAAAACAAATGAGGGTTTATGGGGAAAGATAAATTCAGAAGTTTATGGGTTTGCTAGATTGTGTTATCAGAGGACAAAGTACATTTCCATTGAGGTTATGAAGATTTATTGATTCTTCTATACAATGAAAAAATAATTTGATAAGCAATCAGTAGTCTGGAACTTCAAGGTGTGGAAATGAGAATGCATTTGGTTGTTTTTTTATATTTTATTTTGGGGCCCACTTTGAATTAGTGGTTTGGAACAGAGAAATGATATGTAAGTGGTGGATCAATTGAAGTGATGATACAGGATTGAGGATTGATGATATAGGTGTTGAAAAGAAAAATTAGTGGGCCGAAAGGCCCAAAACTGAGGAGATGCTTTTGGATATAAAAACAAACAAGTCCTAGTTTCTGCGTCATATGTTATGCTCAACTGTCTAAGATGTCGTTTTCCTCCATGAATATAAAACAGGTAACATAGCAGTGCTTAAATTGGTAGTCAAATTGACTTATATATCTAATAACAAAAGCTATTGTGGCTCTTACACAGGTCTACAGAAAAGAAACACACTGATGAGAGAAAACAAATGTGAGGGAGAAGAAAGCATACCTGATGAATGAGTTCTGGCGTCAAGTTAAAAGTCACTATGTTTGACTGAAATACAACAAAATAGACGGGAATGGGAGGTCCAATGTTAATACAATAAATAACCATAGACCATAGGGACCGTGTCAACATTTATAATAAGGCAGGTTTCAGCTTATGCAATGGAATCAAGCTATATGACGATTCCCAATTCGAGGTACAAAGAACACCAACTTAATTATAGATCCCCCCCTCCTCCCTTACATTTATTGATTCCGTACAGCTATAAAGAGAGCAGGATCTGTTAGGATGACGATGAACCAGGCATTGTTACCCCCGAAACTACCAAAAAGTCACTGTTTATCATCATTTTAAAAACATATTAGCGAACCACCACAGGAAAGGGAGCTCAACATGGAATTCAAGTGTCTATGATTTTTCTACCTGTGAAGACATATACATGAAATATGCACACTAAAAAATCCAATAAACTAAAGATTCCACTTCCCTCCTCCAAAAGGAAAAATGTCATCCTACTCTATAATTTTATTTTCTTTTTTGCTTTCTTTAATTGAAGGCTGTGCATACGCATCATTATTTCTTTTTTTCTTCTTTGTTAGGGTCAGCTACTCTTTTACACTTGTACTCCCAGAACCATGCTGTAAGTCATCTGGTTGTTTAGGAGAGCATCAGCTATTGTCTTTTAAAGTTAAATAATCATCATATCTACAAAAAAAAGTTAAAATAAAGTATAATTGATATTCATAATAAGTTATGTCGTTTTCTACCTTTTTACTTTTTAGAGAGAAAGAAAGAAAAGTCCAAATCCAATTACACAATTAATTACACAATGAAAAGCCCTTTTTTATGTTTCCTAAAATGGAATGGGACAACTCAAAAAGAAAAGGGAGACACTTCAACCAGGACTTAGGGAGTATTGATTAACAAGTGTATTATATTTGTAAAAGCATAAATATAAAAATCAATAAAGCATATGCTCTAGCCTCTATGGCCAGCACATCAACCCTGAGCTTGCAAAAACTATCATACTAGACATGTGATGTAGGGAATTCTCTTTTTTCCAATCAGAATGAATGACAAACAAATGAGTTATCAAGTAGGAAGGTGTACCATAAGAGGCCCAAAAGCAACTCCATTTGACTAGAATTTTAATGGACTTCAGAAAAGCTCATAACTATCCACTATAACAGAAGTCATACCAAACAACAATCTCTCTCTAATACAACCAAATCAAGATAGAAACATTTTGGACTAAGAAAATTTATGTCTGCTACAACATAACAAGAATGTAGCAATTAAGAGTCAGTGCTCACACCAAGACAAGCATAAAACTGCATGCTGAACCATACATATATATTTGTACTTTCAAACTGGATCTCTCAAAGGATGATTATTTTTACCTGGCCATCGGATAATGGTTTTAAGCTCCACATTTCATTCTTTAATGCTAGGCGCTGCTTTGGCCTTCTGCTATCATTCTGGTCTAGCAATTTCTGCACTTCATTAATGAAATATAGCTATTACATATTACTCGTATTCGGCCTAAACACATATAATGTGCATGGCTTTTTCATCAAAGGTGCATTGAGAAAATGAACAGTTTACAATTTAATGCTTTAAAAATTAATATAACATACTATTAAGCACGGGGACGCCTCCCTGGTTGATGTACTCGTTTCGGAGATCTCCCCAGGGATATTTTTTTTCCTATTTTTATTACTTGTGTTTAGAAATAAAAAATGTTTTAATATGTGGTCAATTTAAGTTTGACCAAAAAAATTATTCCAAACCCTAATTTTAGAGAAAAAGAGCAGCCTCCTCTGCCTCCCCTTTCCATTCACACACAACCCACTCTGTCGGTGTCCGACCTCCATCACCGGGATCGCGGCCGCCAGCAGCTACTGCTTCTGTGTTCTATTTTTCTCTTGCCTTTGTTTCATCTGAAATTTTGGCCTTAGTCCACAGGGCTGCCCCCATTTGCTTTCATCTCTGCATGACTGTTTACTGGAAGCGCACTGTCCACAAGTTCTATTGGTTCAGTTTCTCCATTGGGTTTCTTGGGAATGTGGGACTGAACTGGTACATGTTTTAGACTTTAGTTGGTGTGTTTTATGTTTATTAATGGATTAAGACATTGCTCTATGGAGTACTAATATTGCTATGTAGTTTTATCATGGATTATGAGGTATTTGCATATTTACTTAATAAATTGTAGATTTTTATCTATATAAAATGGTGTATATATTAATAAATATTAAATAATCAAAAATGTACTTCATTTTTTGAAAATCGGCGTGTCTACACCCCCGTATAATATTCATATCGCACACGCATTTCAAATTCGCCCAATACTTCATAGGTAACATATAGTAGGAATGTTTGGAGTACAAAATAGTCTGGCATAAAATTCCAATAACTAACCTTCCTTGTTGCCCAAAATTCATCATCTGTCAGTATACCTCCAAATACAAATTGCTTGTGCAGTGTCTGTAACTCACTGCCAATTACACCTATTTAGTACATTAACTATAAGCAAAATTCAAATAACATACTGAAATTTCATTTAGAGAGCAATTTAGGTTCAGGCTCAAACTGGAGCTTGGATTCATGCTAGAATAACAAAGATACTATGTAAATAAAGGAAGAACTATTAGTTGCACTTTACTAAACTTTCAAATGTAGATTCTTCCTATCTGCATACTGACGTTAAAATCTAGACAATGACAAGAAAGTTTGACAAAAGGTAATTCACGAGCAAATGTGATTGGGTATATCTTTCTGTGTTCCATTTACAAAAAAATCAACCATCAATACATCATAATGCGAGCATACTGAGAAAGAGACAAACATAATGGCTGGAGTGGAGACAAATAAAATGCAGTGCTGGAGGCTTGGAAGAGTAGCTTTGTAGCAATTACATGCCCAATCATTAAATATAGCACCACACCACAGTTAAATAGCTTTAATATAATAGAAGCAACTAAAACTACGAGGACGACCTACTCAGAACCGAATGATTCTAGGAATGTAGTGCTCAATAAAAAGTAACCAAAAGTTTTGCAGCTTGTTAAAGAAACCCAGGATGCATTATGATAATGCTGATGTCTATTTAAGTTACTTATTGGGCTCAATGGGCTCTTGAGCACTAAATGAGATGACACTTAAATCTCTAAGTCAAAGATAATCTGATATCTAAGACAAGTACACGTAGGAGACAATTTTATATTCTTAGTTAGGCTTGCATCTTACATCACAGGCTCACAGCAGATCATTTCATCTTATCCAGTAACATGCGTGGGGCAAAGACAAATACTCCCTCCGTCCCAGCCTAAGTGAGGCGTATTCCTTTTTGGGATGTCACGTGAGGCATTTCCTTTTTTAGCAATAATTAACTTCATTCTATTTCTTACTTTATCCTCTTACCTCTCCTACTTTCTCAGTTACTTTATTTTACTCTACTCTCTCTTTCTGTTTCCTGATCCCTCCATCCCAAGGTAGTAGAGTCGCAGTCCTTTTTGGGTTGTCCCAAGGTAGTTGAGTCATTTTCATTTTTGGCAAAAACTTTATCCTCTCTCATGCTTTACTCTCTCTTCCTCTGTCTCACTTTATTCCCTCTCTTACTTTTTTTAACACATCAATTTCTTAAATCCCATGCCCAAAAGAAATGCCCCAACTACCTTAGGACAGAGGAGTACTTGATTCTTTCTCCTACTTTAATATTACAACTAAAATCATCACACACCACTAACTAAATTCTTGTGCCAAAATAGAAATGCCTCAATTAGTTGGGACGGGGGGAGTATAATATATCAGTCACTGAAAATAATGGACTTCCAAACCTTGGAGTGAGCATTATCCGATTATTTAGGAGAAGAATCTTGGGCTTTCTAGTTTCTACCAGTAGGCTCACTATCCCTACTGGAATTTGCATTAATTTTCACCTCCGTGGTTAATGCATGGGAAGAAACCCAATTCATATATACAATTTAGGAAAACGAATGCTTTTTCCTTTTCAAATCATAGATAATTCTGTAATAGCAAAGAATTTAATACGTGGATGGGAGATTTTACTTAGAAATGGAGTAGCAAACAGTTTACCTATTTTCCTGCAGTAGCTTGATTCTGCGCTCTGTTTCTATGCTACTAAGTTGCTCGTTGGTTACTGGAGGAGTAGCTCTTTCCGGTCCTGCTTTCCCACCTTCAGTATAGAATGCAATAGCCCTGGCTGTACATATATCGTATAATTTCACTGTTAGGTATAGTAACTTGTATGAATTTTGAGAGTAACAACTCTAACTGTCAATCACATTATTAGCTGTTTCACGCATACTAGCTTTTTAACATAAGTTCACATTTCTATTAGACTAAAGCAAAAATTGGTTGTGTAGAACCAAAAAGTTTTTTGGGAAAATGTACAGGACCAATTTTGAACTTTAGTCTTTCTATATTAATCAAACATGTGAACGTCTCCTTTTCAAATTATTTCACATTTTTTATTTCAGAATTCAGATTCCAGCTATAACCAAAGACATTCCTTATAGATCATAGCAACTTTATACGGCATGTTAACACAACAACACAACGACAAAGCTTTTCTTATCAGGTATGTGGAGGGCCTGTCAGCCGAAATGGCAAAAAGAAAACCATATTTTCTCTTTTCTAACCAAAACTAGTGGAATGTGGAACATAATTCGGGGAAACAAAAGAAAACAACATGGCTGTTGCATAAGATGGTAAATCCAGCCCATTACGATTCTACCAGACAACCTCAAGATGTAATGATGTATGTGTACAGTGTATTGATATATGGAGCATAACAATTTGTAATTGTGACTCACCAACAAATTCCCGGCAAACATCACGCTCGGCAAAAGTATCAAATTCAAAAATGTAACTCCCCCCCTGGAATAACACATATATATAAGTTACTTGCATTGGGGAATAAGACAACATACAACACCTCAAGAAAAACTGAAGTTGTGAGAGTTGCAAACTATTAAGACCACGGACCTGTTCCTGTGTAAGATTAAGCAGGGCGTGTTTGGAACCCTCCTTGGTGAATTTGTGACCTGAAATTAACAAGGACAAGTACAGATATGTTGTCTGCGACACTGCATTTAATACGTAGACTAAATGTAAAATCTTTTAGATTGGTTTTGGTTGATGATTATCCCCATCCAAACAACCAGCAAGGATTTATGTTCATGGACTTCAGATCCTTAAGACCCAAATGCAATGTTTTTGGATACACAAGTGTGACTAACATGGGATAATTATAAGCAAACTGAGTCAATATTAATTGCAGCTACAAATTTGGTGAAATAAAAATCAATTTCTTAATCCTTTCGAGGTTGAAAATGTAGAAAGGAGCACCTTTAACTATTTTAAACTCCACATTTAGCTTGACGCCCGATTTTTGATCATTTGGCATGAAGATGAATCTTTCTATGCCCTGAGAAACAGAAAACCACCAAATAATGAGTTAATCGAAGATTCCTGCAGCGCCGCGCAAATCCTACTTGACATCATTTTGTGCATACTGCATAGCAACACGTTCAGGAATAATACCAATTTGATTCCACTTAAACAGTAACAGAACAATCGCAAAACAATACAGCAAACCCGTTTATCCAGTAATAGAGAAAGAAACGCACATAACATAATGCGAAGTGGTAGGGCATAAATTAACAACCAGTTTGAGGACGCCAGGGACGCCGGGGTCCTTGGTGGAAGATTTATACTTGGCGCGCTTAATCACATGCTTATCCGACATACTGCAATCCGGATTCCAACAAAAAAATAATGAAATGCTAAAAAAAAGAATATATCTCGATCAATCGACAATTCGCCGGCGAATCGAAGCGGCAAGGAGTTAACAGGACGGAGCCATGGGGAATGCAGAGATTTAGGGTTTTGAGGAAATTATGTGGGCGAAGATGAGGGTGTAATTAAATCCTCTGCTTCAGTTGCTGCTTTGCACCAAGCCAACTGTGATGTGCTTTGCTGCGGTGGGTGGCTCGGTAATCACGGCCGAATCGAATCTGCCGAAGTTGGGTATTTACGGTTATGGCCTTTTCCTGTCAGTTCCATCTATAGATACACCAAATAATGCTAAAGATTTTTATATATCAAAAACACAAGTAAACTGAGAGTCTGATTATCTAAAATTATAATGTCAATTAAGAATTACCACAAATTGTAGGGAGTAATATTTAATTAATAAAATACTTTAGAGACACGAGAAATTGACTATTTCTCGTTGATTAAAGAAAAACAGATCATCTATACATATATTGACAACAATGCCATTGTGGGCTGTGACTAATTTAAATGCATATTATAAATTTTGATCACCATTACATTAGTTGATGGGAGTTACCAAGAAATTAAAAGACAAAAGTTGTTCGAACAATGCCCAAAACCCAATTTTGCAGTTGAAAACATCTCCAATCATATCTTAAAACTCATCCCAAATTATCTTTTTTTTATATTTTTGGGATGGAGTAGCACTATAGCAATTGCAAATTCACTTTTTCGATTTCTGAAAATTGCAATTTAATCATTTCTTGTTCATCTATTTTTGAATAAAACAAAGAGAGTTACCTGATTTATGGAGAATTTGGAGAAACCAATGAAGGAAGAAATTTGCCTACGCACAGTGATGGGGTACGAACTAAACCCTAATGGCAAGCCCAATAACAGTGACGGCCCATCAGCCCAGAGCCCAAGAAAGAGTATCTGTTCGGCACCAAAGAGTTCGGCACGACCAAAGAGTTCGGACTCAGCCTACAGCTCGGTAAAAGCCGACCAGTCAAGCTCTCCTCTCAGATCGGCAAGAGTTGATCGGTAAAGTCCAGCAGTTCGGTCTCAGCATTCGACCGAACTAGGAGTTAGTGGACTCATGAAAGGCCTCCACGACCTCCACTATACCCACGATCTATTTAGTGGTATGAAGCAGTTATTGAGCAGTTATTGCTCACCCACGATCTTGTTAGTGGGGCTGCAAACCACGATCCTAGTTCAATGTATAAATAGAACTTAGATCAGATAGAAAAGGGTTAAAACTCTTTAGAGATAAAAGCATATAGCAAGTCTGTGTTGTAAGCTGTACTCCCAGATCAAGCAATACAATCTTGCCCTCCCTTCTTCCCGTGGACGTAGATTTACTTCAGTAAATCGAACCACGTAAATTCACCGTGTCGTAATTTATTTTTACGAGCATTTATCATCATCAGAAATTCGCGGAATCATCACTGGCGCCGTCTGTGGGAAACAGAGAACAAAATTTGTGATAAAGCGAATTTTTGATCCATTTTTTCCACCCAAAAAATGCATACCAGATCGCAGAATACCCGTATTCCAGCCCGTGAGAACCAGGAGGAAGCCAATCCATCCCATAGGTCGGGAAAACAGCCTAGGGATAAATCCACCACCAGTTCTCATGGCGAAGGAACAAGCCGCTCCAAAAATCGTCCCACTGAGTCTTCCCAGCAGCCCGATTTGAATGAGGCTGTCAAGCAGTTTTTGGCTGAAAAGCAGGAGGAATTCTTAACCTTCCTGCGAAAAAGCCAAAAGCAGCCGGAGACGAAAACGACGGATTCTCCTTCTCCCTCCGCACAAGAAAGTCACTACCGCAGTAGTGTCGCATCTCCCAGGAGAAAGAATCCCCGTCCCCCACATATTCCAGCTCCTCCTCGGTACCGGAATCACAGGAGAACTCAATCTCCTCCATACCGACGAGATATCGGATTCGCCGTGTACGGAGCACTGAAGACTCCGTTCTCGGACGACATCACCCGAACTCCCCTACCACAGAACTACCGAACTCCGTCGATGACTTACGACGGGCTCGTGGACCCTCACGATTTCTTGGGGCGCTATCAATATAACATGGCGAACCAGGGTCTCAACGAGGTCCACATGTGCAAGCTGTTTCCCGAGCTGCTCATCGGGAACGCGAGAAGGTGGTTCGATAGCCTCCCCCAGGGCAGCATCAGATCTTACCGAGATCTAATGGATGCCTTCCACAGGAGGTTCTTTCAGAAAGCGGAAGCCCGAATCACTTCGGCTCAGCTGCTTTCCATTCGTCAAGGTCGCGACGAAAAAATCAGCGACTTTATGACAAGATTCCACAAGGAATGCCTGCAAGTAGACGATCTCAACGATCTGCTTGTCATCTCGGCATTCCAAAATGGAATCTTGCCCGGAGCTCTCTACAGGAAGCTCGTTGAGTGCGGTCCGCAGACAGCTCAGGAAATGTGGGACATTGCGGACCAGTACTCCCGGGCCGATGAGGCAGACCGTCGCAAACGGTCGTTAGACAGCTCATCGACCCGAGGAGACAGAAGGAAGCCCGATCATAGCGATCAGGGGCATCCTCGCCGGACTCCATTTGAAAGAATTCAAAGGGCACCGGTGCAAGACAGATTGGGACCTCGTCTCAATCCCGAGAAGTCGCCCGCTCAGTTCGTACCGCTGAACAAGCCGAGAGCGGAAATTTTCGAACTGCACTCTGACCTGTTCGAAAAGCCAAAGCGGATGACGAAATCAGCCGCGCGCCGACCCCAGGATAACTACTGCTCCTACCATCAAGACCACGGTCACGATACCGAGGAGTGCAGAAACTTGGCTGCAGGTATCGATGTTCTTGTGAGGGCAGGGACATTGAAAAAATACCAAAGCAAGCAGTCAAAGAAGAATAAAAAGCAGAGTGGTGCGAACTGCGCTCCTCAGGATCCGAAAAGGCAGCCGGATCCCGAAGACGATGACGAGCCGCAATATGATGGAGTAATCCAGACTATTGATGCGCTTCCTGCCGGGAAGACCAAGTCGTCCCTAAAGTCAGAACGCAGAGGCTCCAATCGAGAGGAGCCAACGCATAAAAGGCTGAAGCAGGACGAAGTGATTACGTTCTCGGCTGCTGATCCCGTCCCGGCCATCTCTCCTCACCAAGACGCCATTGTCATCCAAGCCGGAGTGGCAAACAAACTGATCCACAGGGTGTTTGTGGATACAGGAGCGTCGGTTAGCATTCTTTTAAAGAGTGCTTCGACAAACTAGAAGTGGACCCAGCTCGGCTCAGTCCGGCTCCGCTTCCCCTGAAGAGTTTCGCCCAGGAGGACACCCGCCCTGAAGGTATTATCAGCCTTCCGATCACGGTGGGGAAAGCGCCTACTAGCTCCAGTACGATGATTGAGTTTTTCGTGGTGAAAGCTCGGTCCCCGTACAACGTCATCCTGGGAAGAGACTGGCTCAACACAGTTCGGGCCGTTTGCTCCACCTATCACCTCACCATCAAGATCCCTACTAAAGGAGGGATAGCGGTCATCCGAGGTGACCAAAAGAGAGCAAAGGAATGTCTGCAAATTGCGCTTAGAAGTGCCGAGCAGTCAGATCGGCACCACCAAGCATAGCAATCACAGCAGCCGGAGTCAGAGGCGATGACCGAAGTCATACCGGAGCCGAACTCGATGACAGTTCAGCTGTACGAAGACGATCCATCCAGAACGGTTAAGATCGGTTTCGCGGGAACGCCCCTACTTCGGGAAAAAACCATCCAGCTCCTCAAGGAGTATAAAGACGTCTTTGCATGGTCTCCGTTGGACATGACCGGAGTGCCCCCCGAGGTAATCACTCATCGGTTAAATATTGATCCTTCAGTCCGGCCGATAAAACAGAAGCAAAGACTCTTTGCGGCAGAACGAAGTCAAGTCATCCATGACGAAGTCCGTCAATTATTGAAGGCGGATGTGTTATTCGAAGTGAAGTATCCTTCGTGGGTGGCCAATCCTGTCATGATCAAGAAAAAGGAAGGAGGATGGCGGATGTGCATAGATTTCACCGATCTAAATAAGCACTGTCCCAAAGATTGCTATCCCCTTCCGAACATAGATAAAAAAGTAGAAGCTTTGATAGGCTTTGAAATTTTTTGTTTTCTTGATCTGTACAAAGGATACCATCAAGTTTTAATGGATGAGATTGACGCTTCAAAAACGGCCTTCATTACTGATTTCGGCATTTTCGCTTATAAAAAGATGCCATTCGGTTTAAAGAATGCCGGAGCCACTTATCAAAGGATGGTAGACAAGCTTTTTCGGCACCTGATTGGAAAGGAGGTCGAAGTGTATGTTGACGATATAGTCGTCAAGAGCAAAAGCACCTCGGAGTACGAGCACAACCTCAAGTCCACTCTCAACGTGCTCAAGAAAGCCAACCTCAAACTTAATCCCCAAAAGTGTACCTTTTTGGTAGATTCGGGAAAGTTTCTGGGTTGTTGGGTTTCAAAGGACGGACTCAAGGCAAACCCCTCAAAAGTTCAAGTCGTTCAGAACATGGCAATGCCGAAGTCCATACATGACGTGCAAAGGCTAACCGGATGTCTAGCCGCACTGAATCGATTCCTTTCCCAAGCAGCCGAAAAGCAACTGCCGTTCTTCAAGGTGTTGAAAAAGGCACCAAAGTTCGAGTGGGGAGCCGAGCAGAAAAAGGCCTTTGACGAGCTCAAAAGTTATCTAGCCGAGCTTCCTATGCTCTCTGCTCCAGCCGAAGCCGAAGTAATATTCTTATACTTAGCGGCATCGGATCAAACCATCAGCGCGGTGCTTGTACGAGAAGAAGGCCTAAAGCAGCTTCCCATCTACTTTACAAGCCGAGCATTAAGAGGTCCAGAAACCAGGTATCAACCACTGGAAAAGATTGCTCTGGCATTAGTAAATGCAGCAAGGAGACTGCGGCCATACTTCTATGCTCACAAGGTATGCGTCTTAACTGATCTGCCACTTCGGCAAGTGTTGACCAAACCAGAAGCATCAGGCAGAATCGCCAAGTGGGCTATAGAGTTGGGAGAGCACACAATTGAATATCTACCTCGGAAAGCCATCAAGGGACAAGCCTTGGCAGATTTTCTTGCAGAAGCAAAGTTCGATCAAGCAATTCCTGTTATTGCCGAACAGAAGAATTCTGCCAATGCCGAACTAGCACAGCCCTTGGAATCCGAAATAGAGCCGCCGGACTGCTGGAGCGGATTCGTAGATGGAGCTTCAAACAAGATGGGAAGTGGAGCTGGTATTTTACTTGTCGCTCCCGACGGACACGAGGTAACCTACTCACTTCGGTTCCTATTCCCCACTACTAATAATGAAGCCGAGTACGAAGCCCTCCTGGCCGGACTCCAGTTAGCGCAAAGTCTGCTCGTCAAATCTCTCAAAGTCCATTGTGATTCACAAGTCATAGTAAATCACATGTTGGGTACAAGTGAAGCCCGTGACGAGAGAATGAAGAAGTATTTGGACAAAGCGCAAAGCATCAGCCGAAGTTTCTCCTATTTTCGGATAATCCGTATTCCCAGAGCGGAAAATAGCCGAGCAGATACCTTAAGTAAGTTGGCCTCAGATCCGAACTCAAAGGCGGAAGAATTAATGCATCGAAGCATTGATGAAGCCGAGGTACATTCAGTATCCAGCTCGCCGAACTGGATGACGCCGATCTTGCAGTATCTGGATCAAGGACAATTGCCCGAGGATAAAAGAGAAGCTCGGAAGATCACATGCCGAGCACTTCGGTACGAACTTCATGAAGGAGTCCTCTTTAGAAAGTCTTACCTCCAGCCGTTATTGCGGTGCGTAGGACCAGAAGAGACGGACTACATCCTCAGAGAAGTTCATGAAGGATCGTGCGGTAGCCACATCGGAGCCAGAGCTTTAGCTAAAAAAGTTCTGAGATGGGGATATTATTGGCCAACCATGGTACAAGAGGCAGTGCAGCTCGTCAAGAAGTGTACGAAGTGCCAAATTCATGCAAATGTCCCAAGGATGCCGCAGACCGATCTATACACTATGCAAAGCCCTTGGCCTTTCATGCAATGGGGCATAGACATAGTGGGGCCACTTCCTCAAGCTCCTCGGCAAATGAAATTCCTTATCGTTGCCGTGGACTACTTCACGAAGTGGGTGGAGGCTGAACCATTAGCTACGATAACGAGCTCAAAGGCATTGGACTTCGTCTGGAAGAACATAGTGTGCCGATTTGGCATACCCCACATCCTCATCTCGGATAATGGGACTCAGTTCACCGACAAGACGTTCAAGAATTGGTGCCAAGAGCTGAACATTCAACAGCGGTTCACTTCGGTCTCCCATCCCCAAGCAAACGGACAAACGGAAGTAACGAACCGGATTCTGGTGAAAGGGTTAAAAGCTCGGTTAGAACAAGCCAAAGGACAATGGGTAGAAAATCTCCCTCAAGTCCTGTGGTCCTACCGAACTACACCCAAAACCTCCAACGGTGAAACCCCGTATAGTCTGGTGTACGGCACTGAAGCCGTAATTCCGGTGGAGATCGGCGTACCCAGTCCCCGAACTCTAAATTTCTCCTCAGAAATGAATGACGACGGACTGAGAGCCGAACTAGATCTCGCCGAAGAAAGAAGAGAATTGGCGTGCATAAAAGCAGCCAAGTATAAGGAGCAAGTAGCCCGGTATTATAACCAAAGGGTGAAAAAGCTTCAATTTCAAGTGGGAGATCTCGTCTTGAGAAACAACGAAGTAAGCCGAGCAGAAAAGCTGGGCAAACTCGAACCCACATGGGAGGGTCCGTATCGGGTGTCAGAAGTCCTCGGCAAAGGGTCTTATAAATTGACTCACATGTCAGGAGAACAAGTACCCCGAACATGGCACGTCTCCAACCTCAAGAAGTTCCACTTGTAAGAGACAAAGTCCGGTCAGTCTGTCTTGTGTCTAGTTCGGTCATAGGGGTACATGTTTTTATTTGTTTGTTTTTACTTGTACCTTTTACTTGTCGTTTTATAAAAAGTTTAAAGTTTTTTCTTTCGTCTTTTTCTTTTTTTCTCTATGTGTTTTGTCTCTATGTGCTTGTCGTCTCTTACAAATGGTACCAAGGTATATCGTTCTTTAAAGACTGATCCCCTTTTTAGATCGATTATTAAAGACTATTGTGAGTCCAAGCTTCTAAGGAGGATATAAGACCACAAGTCAGCTTAACAAGCAGTCCGTCTGAAACGAACTGCAATAAGCCAACGATTGTGAGTCCAAGCTTCCAAGGAGGATACAAGACCGCAATTCAGCTTAACAAGCACTTCGTCTGAAACGAACTGCAATAAGGGAAAGTCCGATCCACGCGATAAACCTCGCCGAATTAGGACGACCAAGTTCGGTCAAAGAAGTTTACCTCATAAGACCGGGGACGACCATGTCTAGTCAAAGAGGTTTACTGCATAAGACCACTTCGGTTAAATGGGAAAGTCCGATCCACGCGATAAAACTCGCCGAATTAGGACAAGGGAAAGTTCGATCCCGGCGACAAAAATCGCCAAATTAGAACACAAACCAAGTCTGGTCAAAGATGTTTATTTCATCAGACCAAAGACGAGTCCGGTCAAAGATGTTTATTTCATCAGACCAAAGACGAGTCCGGTCAAAGATGTTTATTTCATCAGACCAAAGACGAGTCCGGTCAAAGATGTTTATTTCATCAGACCAAAGACGAGTCCGGTCAAAGATGTTTATTTCATCAGACCAAAGACGAGTCCGGTCAAAGAAGTTTACTTCATAAGACCAAGGACCAAGTCCGGTCAAAGAAGTTTACTTCATAAGACCGAGGACAAGTACGATGAAATTTTTTCGCTAAGCTGTAAATACAGTGTTAGAAGCGAAAACAAAATTTCATTTTTCAAAGTTCGGCATACAACTCAGCTACCCTACAAAATGGCGTTACGCTATTACAAAGGACTATTCTACTGTCCAGGGTTGCTGAAGTTAAGCCACCTATCTGCAAAATCCTCTGGAAGCCGAGTTCGGTTGTTCCGAGCAGATGAAGAATAAGCAGGTCGACGAGATGCTATCCTCGACCCAACGCCTCTTCCCCGAGCCCGAGAAGTCCTAACACCTCGGCGATGAAGAGTCTCTGCAATAATCATCTGCTGATCTTGCTCGCTCATAGTCACAACTCCTCGGCGAATTTCAGTCCGTCCTTGTCTTGACGATTCCGGTTGTTCCTGAGCCCGTTCTCGTCTTGACGTTTCCGGCTGTTCCGGAGTTCGTTGTTGACTGGAAGTAGGATTTTGAACAAGGGAACCAGAGGTTTGATCTGGAGTGCGAGCATCTGTTGCCACGATATGTCGAAGGAATCTTTCTATGGAGGGGCGCCGAGAAAGAACAATGTCGTACCGAGAAGCCCAGCGCCGTAATGATTTCACAACTTGTTGGCAAGCCGAGCTCTCCAGCGCATTGTTCCTCCGGAGTACATGATATTCCTCCCACAGTTCGTCAACTCGACTCTGAACATCTGATATGGTCAAGCCCCCGCGCACACGGATGTAATCCTCGTACGCAGTCCTCTCAGCAATGGTCGTATTCAGCTCGGCCTCCAGATCCTTCTTATCGGACTCTAAGTCCTTATTATCGGCCTCCAGCTTCACTAAACGAGCCAGAAGCTCGTCATTCTTCGTCTGATCGGCTATAGCTCTTTTCTCAGCTTCGTCTAAAGCCGAAGAGTACAGCCGTTTCCAGTGAAGTATCTCCATCTCCTTGAGTACAAAGCAGCTATATTAGTTCGGCAGCTGTACCGAGCAGATAGTAAAATACAACAGGAATAAAGGCGAGTACGAAAAGCTATACGAAGACAAGTGTAGAGAATTTTTCATTCACAAGGAAAATTTTTACACTAGGAGGGCTTCAAGGCCATTTTACAAGGAAGAAACTAGACTAAGAGAAGGGAGACGAAATCATACTCCAACAGCTTCGTCTCCGGCTCCTTGGTCTGGTTCAGCTTCTTTCTCCTGAGCTACCTCAGCCTCGGCCTCGCCTCCTGCCGGCCTCGCCTCCGCCTCCTGATCGGCTTCCTTCTCCGGATGCCCGGCCCGCTCGACTTCGGCCTCCAGCTCCAGCGGCTCGGCCTCACCCTCTCCGTTGTAAGTCGAAGCGGGTGAAACGGGTCCCACGGAGGCAAAGATAGCCTCCAGGTTCTCGTCCCGATCAGCTCGACAACTCCGGACTCGGTCTGCAGAAAGCAGGACCGAGGATGAAGCGAGCTCCTCAAGGAGCGGCAGATTCTGAAGCCGAGCTGCTATCTCTCGGCTGTACAGAGGCAACACGACGTCGGCCCCCTGCTCGCCCTTATCGGCAATTAGCCTTACCAGGCTACCGACAAAGGCCGAGAACTGGCTGCTCAAAAAGAGTTTCTCCGTGTAAACACGGAGAGCCTCCCCTTGGGCAACCACGGCAGCAGCATCGCTCCGCTTCGTCTGCTCTCGCTGGATGACGAGCTGGTTTTTGGCAAACTGAGCTTCATCCTGGGCCGAAATCCTAGCAGCTCTGGCCTTCTCAAAGTTAGCCTCAGCCTGTTCGGCCCGATGACAAGCAGCCGCCAACTTCCTCTGCATCTCGGCATAGTCATTGGACGCTTTGGAGAGTTCGACGGCGACGAGCTTGGAGAGCATATCGTTCCTCTGAAAATGAATAAAGAAAAAAGTCAACAAAGGGGCCACAAAAAATACAGGAAAAAAGCAAGGCCAGAAAATCAAGAAGAGAATTCACCTCGGCGAAGTCCGTGGGCCATAAAAACGGCTCACAGATATGTTCCGAAGGAGGCGCCAAGACCACATCTTTCTCTGGCGCTCTCGGGGGCTTCTGGGCCTTCCCCCTCCCCTTTGCCGAAGTCGACTCCGGCTTCTTCGGATCCGAAGAGGTTTTTTGCCTTTTCGGAGTCCTCTCGGCATCAGACGCCGAGCTGGTGGTTTTCGGC